>NC_137033.1:34504837-34569837 GCF_032717465.1 Coenobita brevimanus | reverse complement strand
ATACTGTAATTCCCTGCTCAATTATACAACATAATTATTAATGAACATATAATTGTATCATATCGTATGAATTATAAAGGTTCCCACATGTTTGCATGCATCAGCCTTGGTTGAATGATGTCCGCTCGCCACCCTGCTCAACCTCACACACACACCCTACGTAGTCCCTTATCTCTGAGTCACACTCTATGATGTCGCCCCAGGTCTTTTTTGATCTGCCTCTGCCCCAATGTTTATACTTCTCATCTTCCACACCCAACTGTCATCCTCCATCCTCTCAGCATGCTTAAACCATAAACCCGTCAATGATGGTGGGTTCTGAATTCGTCAGGACCCAGTAGCCATCCAAGGCACCACATCTCATCAGCCGTTTGAGTGTCCACTGCAGGACCGGCATATCCCGACCGAAGTATGGACGATACAGCCAATACATCTTTACCAAGTGGCTTAAGTTGTCTGGTAGAGACTGTATGTAGGGTGAGAAGTGCTTGTAAGTATAATTGTAGTGTTGGAGTGGCTGTGGATGTGTGTGTAGTCTGTGAACCAAGTGTAATCGGCCCGCGCAAGCCGACTGCGTGCAAGCATATTTTATAGTATGAGTCATTGGTTCAACCACAGCACCCCTGATGTCCGCCAAGCAGTACGTGGCCAGAAGAACGCTTCCAAAGTTTAATACCCTGGCGGGGCGAGAACCCTCGTTCTTCAGTGTACGAAAAAGCACACTTTACCACTATTATATACTTTCAAATTTCGAAAATCGATTCTTTTTCTTACCAAATTAGTAAGAAACGTCTGGTGCACCTTGCAATGCAACTTTTACTTTCCTTAATCCATTCTGTGCTTCGTAATGCAGCGCGAAAAATTTCGCCAAATGACTGCCTACACGGCGGTGAAAAGTAAACAGACACAATTGCATCCATCTGGTTCACGTTCTACTGGCCACACGCCGGTGAAAACTAAGCAGACAAAACTAATCCATCCGGCATTTGCTCTGCCTATTGATGATTCATCTGTTTATCTTCCTATCTGTCTGTCTATCCATCCATCTATCTGTCTATCTGTCTCAACCGTTTCCAAATATCTACAGTATTGTTCTTTCTATAATTCCTCATTTTTCTGTGTTCATGGTCTGTCTGTCTGTCTATCTGTCTGTCTGTCTGTCTCTCTCTCTCTCTCTCTCTCTCTCTCTCAATAGGGTCTGTGACAATCGTGATAATGAGGCTTGCCAATAATAGAAGATGGCATGCCAGTGATAAAATATTCAAGGGAAGAAGAAGCAAGGAAGGAAGAGAGAGAGAGAGAGAGAGAGAGAGAGAGAGAGAGAGAGGATTGGGGAATGCTTGGAGGAAAGATAAAAAATATCTAATGGGTCACCGAAATGCACGGAAGAGAAGAAAAAGAGGGAGAGGGAGGAGAGGAGATAATGGAACTAACAATACTGCAAGAGACGGAGGAAATCCAATAAAGGAGGAGAAGGATGAGTGTATAAATAAATATTAATAAATGAATTGCAATAGAGAAAAGGTGAGAAAGAATCAAGGAGCAGGGAAACGAGGAAACAAAAAGACAATGAAGGAAAGTGAAAGAAAAGAGAACGGAAGAAAGACTAAATGAGAGAGAGAGAGAGAGAGAGAGAGAGAGAGAGAGAGAGAGAGAGAGAGAGAGAGAGAGAGTCGGCGTGAAAAGGCGAAAATAAAGGAAACATCGGAAAGCCAATGATTAAAGACGCTAGAAATACTGAATGTGAGAGGAAATTCAAGACGGAAAGAAGGCTGTGAAAGAGAGATTAGGAAGGAAGGGAAGAGAAAGAAAGCAAAAGAAAATGATGGAGGAAGAACAGGAAACGAGAAACGGAAATGAGACACCAGAGGGAGGAAAATGGAGGGAAGGCAAGAAACTGAACGACAATTAGTCAGAGGCAAAAAAGATGAAAGGAAGGAAGGAAGGAAGGAAGGTTGGAAAGAAAGAAAGAAGGAAGTATGGAAGGAGCAAGAAAGGAAGAGGCTGGAAAAGAGATAAGGGAATATAAATACGAGAGAGAGAGAGTGAGAGAGATAGACAGACAGACAGACAGAGAGGAAGTGAGGAAAAGTTAGAACAGTATGAGAAATATAGTGCAAGGCAAAGAGGAATGGCAGGAAGGTTCAGAAACCGATGAAAAGACACGAACTATGATTAACAAAGAACACGTGGGATGTCAGTCAGGGAAAAAACAAGCAGAGTAAACAAACAGACGAACGAGGAGGAGAGATCAAAGTAAGCAAGAAAAAGAACAAATGAAACAAATGAGAGAATTCAAAGATCATGGGGTAAAAGTAAGCGCCGTATAGGGAAGGGAGGTAAAAAAAAAGTAAAAACAGAAGGAATGCGGAAAGGAAAACAGGAACAGGACAGAAAACTAGGGAAAAGAAATTCAACAAGCAACTGCATAGAAGGGAAGAGATGGAAATACATGAGAAGTGGAAAAAGGAGTGAGCAGAGGATATGAAGGCAGGGGGTATGAAGGAAAGAGGGAAAGAAAAACGAACGAATGAATGGAGAAATAACGGAAAGGATGACGAGAAGGAGGAATAAAGGAAGGAAGGAAGAAATAAAGGAGGAGAGGTACATCATGGAACATAGAAAGGAGATATGAGAAAAAGGAATGATAGCTGGACACAAGAAACGGAGAAAATGAAACGCCCATAACTCGGGCCTCCAGCTGCTGACGCAAAGTGTCGCTCAGCATGCCTCTGCTAAGCCTAGCATATGGACTTTGCCATGCAACTTTCATGACAGGGTTCACTGTGGGTTGAAAGGAGACAAAGATGAAATAAGTCGACCCCATATGACCTTGACTTTGGACCATTCGACCTTGCTGACCTAAGATTATCATCCCTTCACACTATATCACTGACAATCGTTTGGTCGACATTCATCATGGTGTTCCGGAGATATCGCGCCCACACCCTATGACCCTGACCTTTGACCCCTTGACCTTGCTGACCTATTCAGTTCATCGTCCCTCTGTATGAAATAGGCATGTAAATATTCCCTCAGGAATTTGGGTTAGACTGGATACTTCACTGTTTGAAGGTTGTGCTACACTCTTGGAGTCTGGTTGCTGTCTCCCAATTTCTTTTGGACAGAGGTAAGTGACCTTCGGTTTAAAATCACGTTTCGCTGGGTTAAGGAATTCTCGAATGATGGCACATAAAAAAGTCTTTTCAGTGTTTTCTTCCTTAGTTTGCAAATTTGGTAAGAGAAAACTCAGTGCCAGTCAATCTATTCAAGCAGTGCCTAAATCATGAAAACTCAGCAGCAAACATCCACTTCCTTACTCTGCATATTACACCTTCGTACTGGTACTGAATCACTGACAAAAGTTTGGTCGAAATCTATTGAGGGGTTGAGGTCATATGACCTTGACCTTTTTGACCTAACGAATTCATTATCCCTTCATATTCTATCACTGACCCGTCGAGGGGTTCAGAAGATGTTGCGACCAAACCCATATGACCTTGACTTCTGACCTCTTGACTTTGCTGACCTAATTATTTCATCGCCTCTTCGTACTGCATCACTGACAAAAGTTTGGTCGAAATACAGTGCGGGGTTCAGGAAATATCGCGCCCAGAAGGATAAAATAATTCGAGTCCATATGACCTTGGCTTTCGACCCCTTGACCTATCTGACCTAATCACCTTATCACGTCTTGATTCTGCATCAATGACAATAGTTTGATAGAACTCTATCTACGGGATCGGGAGATATCACACCCAGAAAAATGTTACGGGTGCTCAGACCCCTGCCTGCATGCACGTATGCATGGATGGACAGACTAATCATTTCATGCCACCTCCACCGTAGGTCGGTAAAGAAATTAATTTCCGTCATTATCATCATCACTAAAAAATCATTGTCCGTACACCAGATTGTAGGTGCCCTCCATTCATTAAAAAAATCTGTAACAGCTGAACTTGAACAGCTGGAAGTTAAAATTTGGGAGGTAACCACTCTGGGGATGCGAGTTCCAATGAGATTCAGTTCGGGGAACAAATGAATTATGAGAGGCAAAAGTTCTGCAATATGGTAGTGTGACAGTCCAGCCATGTATGCTACGAGATGGCCACATACCGAGGGGGAAAGTGTGGCACAATAGATGCAACTTCGTCTGAGCATTTGCCATAAAAGCATTTGTAAATTAATGCAAGGGAGGCAACATTCCTTCTTACTTGTAGGGGAGGTAGTTCATTTGTAATAGCTGGGTTATTAATAATTATAATTGCACTGTTCTCAGTTGTGTCCAGTTGTTTTATTGCAACCTGACAACATCCATTCCACTAGGGTGAGTAATATTCGAAGTGAGAGTGCACATGACTCTTGTAAATTTTAGCTAACTGCTCTTCAGTGAAGAGGTTACAGACTCTGTACAATAATCCAAGTTTCTCTGAAGCAGTTTTAGCAAGTGATCTAACATGAGAGGTCCAGATAAAGGGCATTGTTAAGTGAAACACGAGAATTTTAATACTTTTAGAGATAGTAAATAAGCAACGTTGGGTCTGGTTAGTACTTGGATGGGTGACCGCCTGGGAACACCAGATGCTGTTGGCATCCCTACGTGTCAAGTGGGGTTGGTGGAGGATTAGTGTCCCTCCCTGTAAAACAATTAACTCTAAGCCATTGGCCACCCCGTCTGGGATACATGGTGTCTGGCAATGAATGAATGAATGAATGAATATTAGTAGCATTGAAGTCAATATAGAAATCAAGCAATATCTGTCTATTAGTGAAGTGTATATATTTTGTTTTCCTAGCATTAAATAAGACAAAGTTGTTTTGTCCCATTCAGTGATCTTAGATAAGTCTTCATTTATGGAGATTGCCGTACTGAGTTTTGACTTAGAGATTTTAAATTGTGTAAATGGGTGTTTAAGTGTGAATGAACCATGAAGTGTTGAATCATATGCCTATGTATGGATGGGATTATGCGTGATAGATTAGAAATCATTAATATGAATTAGGAATGGGGTTGGTGCCAGCACTGAACCTTGTGGCATGCCGGCATCGAGCAAGTGGAAACAGGAGCATTCACAGTAAGGCACAGACACTTCATTCTGTAAGAATTTTTTATTTCTGACATTATTTTGTGGGCAATGCAGTGTTCAAACATATGGGTGTTTTCTTCATATTAATATTATGTACATATTTTTCTCATTTAAAGTGAGCTCCCATGCCTAATAATGAGGTCACAAAATACTTTGTGCTATTGTTCGAATGTTTTGTGGTGTTGGCTAAATATGTCAAAGCAGGAAGATTTATTGGTTTTAAACATTCAGCAAGTACGAATGTTTCTTGATTTATTCTTTTACTCAAATACTCCTGATGGTTACCAGCAATGATATTACAAAATAGAAAAATGATTTTTCGTAAAATAGACTACGTTTTCCACAGAGAGAGACTGCAGGGGCAAAGGAACAATCTCAGCAAAAAAGGTCTGTGATTCATCTCTCATCTCATTTACAGTATGAAGAAACTTTTCACTATCTGAGAAGAAAATTATATATAGTTCATATGTCTAAGGAAGTTAGAGATAAAAAGCATAAAACTGCTTACATTTCACAAGCATGAACCATTATAACCATTGCCACAATCTGTTATGTACAGGGTAAATAACGATCAGTTCAACTAAGGAGCTCTAATAGCATTCGTCTTTATATGAACTCACACCATTGTCAAGTCATGGATACTGCTGTCAAGTCAAATTAGCAGACTTATCTACTGAAAAAGATAAAGAATGTGGTCTCAGTTCCAGTGCTCGAAGGTTCGTGGCGTGCAAGGGATTGTCAACAGACTTAGTCAACATTCAGTATGACACACTTCATATGTGCTGTGGCTGACTGCAAATCGGAATCAAGAAAGATAACAAGAAATGTGTGAGAGATGTCACAGGCTGGGCCATGTTCTCCTCTGTCAAGAATGAACCAATAAGTACAAAAGTGTGGGCAGAGAGGTGCAGGAGGTAAATATGGTGGAAAGCCACTCATAATTTTCAAGAGCATGTTGTACCGCACAAAACGATTATCCAGTGATGCGACTTTGATTCTTTTAATACAATTGCTGGTGATCACTGGAAGTATTTGAATAAAAGTATAAATCAATAAATATTCGTACATATGTGTAAAACCGATATATCTTCATCCCTTGACGTATATAGCTGACATTACAAAACACTAAAACATCAAAGACATTCTGTGACCTCATTATTAGACACAAAGCTCACTTTACGAGTAATTGAATGGGAAAGAACGTGCACATAATATTATTATGAAGAAACACCCATCGCCCGCAAAATAAAACCGGAATTTAATAATTCAGGTGGTATATAGTATCTGTGCTGTGTTTTGGCCTTAGTGCTGCATCTCCTATTGGAATATACATCATCTACTTTTATCTTTCCATCACTGATGTATGAGGAAATCAGAGGAACAAGGCAAAGGAGTTTGCATAGCAGGGAACGGTGCTATGCTTCGACAAAAGTTTGAGAAATATCAAGGGCTACTGCAAGAGTTTCACCGTGTTAGTCAATTGACTGATGGATGGTATAAGTCAAGAGACTGAAAATATCAACAGTAGATCTTTCATGGGGAAAACCATACAGTTGGATTCAAGAGGTTTAACTACAGTATGTGCTTATTAATTCTATTTATCTATCTATTGCCAGACGCCTCAATCCCGTACGGGGTGGCCACAAACAAATCGCCTCCACGTCGCCCTGTCCCCCGCCATTTCACAGCCCTGCTCCCAACTTACACACCCCTCTCTCATATACCCCTCCACCCCACCCCTCCATCTCATTCTCGGCCTCCCCCTCCCTCTCCCCCCCTCCACCTCACTCACATACACTCTCCTCGTCAGTCTCTCACCCTCCGTCCTCTCCACATGGCCAAACCACCTCAGTGTGTTCCTCCTAATGCTTCCTATCACATCCACAACGCTCCTTTATATCCTCATTTGTCAGCCTGTCTCTCCATGTGACTCCACAGGCTCCTCTTTAATAACTCATTTCCACTACTCTCACTCTTGACTTGTGACCTTCCAACAACGTCCAAGCTTCACTTCCATACGTTAGAGTTGATATCACAATACTATCATGCCAGTGATAAAATATTCAAGGGAAGAAGAAGCAAGGAAGGGAGAGAGAGAGAGAGAGAGAGAGAGAGAGAGAGAGAGAGAGAGGGGATCGGTCAATGCTTGGAGGAAAGATAACAAATATCTAATGGGTCACCGAAATGCACGGAAGAGAAAAAAAAAAGAGGGGGAGGGAGGAGAGGAGATAATGGAACTAACAATACTGCAAGAGACGGAGGAAATCCAATAAAGGAGGAGAAGGATGAGTGTATAAATAAATATTTATAAATGAAATGCAATAGAGATAAGGTGGGAAAGAATCAAGGAGCGGGGAAACGAGGAAACAAAAAGACAATGAAAGAAAGTGAAAGAAAAACGAACGGAAGAAAGACTAAATGAGAGAGAGAGAGAGAGAGAGAGAGAGAGAGAGAGAGAGAGGGAGAGAGAGGGTCGGCGTGAAAAGGCGAAAATAAATGAAACATCAGAAAGCCAATGATTAAAGACGCTAGAAATACCGTATGTGAGAGGAAATTCAAGACGGAAAGAAGGCTGTGGAAGAGAGATTAGGAAGGAAGGGAAGAGAAAGAAAGCAAAAGAAAATGATGGAGGAAGAACAGGAAACGAGAAACGGAAATGAGACACCAGAGGGAGGAAAATGGAGGGGAGACAAGAAACTGGACGACAATTAGTCAGAGGGAAAAAAGATGGAAGGAAGGAAGGCTGGAAAGAAAGAAAGAAGGAAGTATGGAAGGAGTAAGAAAGGAAGAGGCTGGAAAAGGGATAAGGGAATATAAATACGAGAGAGAGAGAGAGAGAGAGAGAGAGAGAGAGAGAGAGAGAGAGACAGACAGACAGACAGACAGACAGAGGAAGTGAGAATAAGTTAGAACAGTATGAGAAATATAGTGCAAGGCAAAGAGGAATGGAAGGAAGGTTCAGAAACCGATGAAAAGACACGAACTATGATTAACAATGAACACGTGGGATGTCAGTCAGGAAAAAAATAAGCAGAGTAAAAATCAGACGAATGAGGAGGAGAGATCAAAGGAAGCAAGAAAAAGAACAAATGAAACAAATGAGAAATTCAAAGATCATGAGGTAAAAGTAAGCTCCGTATAGGGAAGGGAGGTTAAAAAAAAGTAAAAACAGAAGGAATGCGGAAAGGAAAGCAGGAACAGGACAGAAAACTAGGGAAAAGAAATTCAACAAGCAACTGCATAGAAGGGAAGAGATGGAAATACATGAGAAGTGGAAAAATGAGTGAGTAGAGGATATGAAAGCAGGGGGTTTGAAGGAAAGAGGAAAAAAAAAAAAACGAATGAATGAATGGAGAAACAACGGAAAGGATGACGAGAAGGAGGAATAAAGGAAGGAAAGAAGAAATAAAGGAAGAGAGGTAAATCAGGGAACATAGAAAGGAGATATGAGGAAAAGGAATGATACCTGGACACAAGAAACTGAGAAAATGAAACGCCCATAACTCGGTCCTCCAGCTGCTGACGCAAAGTGTCGCTCAGCATGCCTCTGCCAAGCCTAGCATATGAACTTCGCCATGCAACTTTCATGACACGGTTCATTGTGGGTTGAAATGAGACAAAGATGAAATAAGTCGACCCCATATGACCTTGACTTTAGACCACTCGACCTTGCTGGCCTAAGATTATCATCCCTTCATACTATATCACTGACAATAGTTTGGTCGACATTCATCATGGTGTTCCGGAGATATCGCGCCCACACCCTATGACCCTGACCGTTGACCCCTTGACCTTGCTGACCTATTCAATTCATCGTCCCTCTGTATGAAATAGGCATGTAAATATTCCCTGAGGAATTTGGGTTAGACTGGATACTTCACTGTTTGAAGGTTGTGCTACACTCTTGGAGTCTGATTGCTGTCTCCCAATTTCTTTTGGACAGAGGTACGTGAGCTTCGGTTTAGAATCACGTTTCGCTGGGTTAAGGAATTCTCGAATGATGGCACATAAAAACGTCTTTTCAGTGTTTTCTTCCTTAGTTTGCAAATTTGGTAAGAGAAAACTCAGTGCCAGTCAATCTATTCAAGCAGTGCCTAAATCATGAAAACTTAGCAGCAAACATTCACTTCCTTACTCTGCATATTACACCTTCGTACTGGTACTGAATTACTGACAAAAGTTTGGTCGAAATCTATTGAGGGGTTGAGGTGATATCGCGCCCACATTCATATGACCTTGACTTTTTTGACCTAACGAATTCATTGTCCCTTCATATTCTATCACTGACCCGTCGAGGGGTTCAGAAGATGTTGCGACCAAACCCATATGACCTTGACTTCTGACCTCTTGACTTTGCCGACCTAATCATTTCATCACCTCCTCGTACTGCATCGCTGACGAAAGTTTGGTCGAAATACAGTGCGGGGTTCAGGAAATATCGCGCCCACAAGGATAAAATAATTCGACTCCATAAGACCTTGGCTTTCGACCCCTTGACCTAGCTTACCTAATCACCTTATCACGTCTTCATACTGCATCAATGATAATAGTTTGATAGAACTGTATCTACGGGTTCGGGAGATATCACACCCAGAAAAATGTCACAGGTGCTCAGACCCAGGCCTGCATGCACGTATGCATGGATGGACAGACTAATCATTTCATGCCACCTCCACCGTAGGTGGGTAAAGAAATTAATTTCCGTCATTATCATCATCAATAAAAAATCATTGTCCGTACACCAGATTGTAGGTGCCCTCCATTCATTAAAAAAATCTGTAAAAGCTGAACTTGAACAGCTGGAAGTTAAAATTTGTGAGGTAACCACTCTGGGGATGTGAGTTCGAATGAGACGCAGTTCGGGGAACAAATGAATTATGAGAGGCAGAAGTTCTGCAATATGGTAGTGTGACAGTCCAGCCATGTATGCTACGAGATGCCCACATAGCGAGGGGGAAAGTGTGGCACAGTGGATGCAACTTCGTTTGAGCATTTGCCATAAAAGCATTTGTAAACTAATGCAAGGGAGGCAACATTCCTTCTTACTTGTAGGGGTGGTAGTTCATTTGTAATAGCTGGGTTATTAATAATTATAATTGCACTGTTCTCAGTTGTGTCCAGTTGTTTTATTGCAACCTGACAATATCCATTCCACTAGGGTGAGTAATATTCGAAGTGAGAGTGCACATGACTCTTGTAAATTTTAGCTAACTGCTCTTCAGTGAAGAGGTTACAGACTCTGTACAATAATCCAAGTTTCTCTGAAGCAGTTTTAGCAAGTGATCTAACATGAGAGGTCCAGATAAAGGGCATTGTTAAGTGAAACACGAGAATTTTAATACTTTAAGAGATAGTAATATTAATAGCATTGAAGGCAATATAGAAATCAAGCAATATCTGTCTATTAGTAAAGTGTAAATATTTTGTTTTCCTAGCATTGAATAAGACAAAGTTGTTTTGTCTCATTCAGTGATGTTAGATAAGTCTTCATTTATGGAGATTACTGTACTGAGTTTTGAGTTAGAGATTTTAAATTGTGTAAATGTGTGTTTAAGTGTGAATGAACCATGAAGTTTTGAATGATATGCCTATGTATGGATGATAGATTAGAGATCATTAATATGAATTAGGAATGGGGTTGGTGGCAGCACTGAACCTTGTGGCATGACGGCATCGGCAAGTGGAAATAGGAGCATTCGCAGTAAGGCACAGACACTTCATTCTGCAAGAATTTTTTATTTCTGACATTATTTTGTGGGCAATGCAGTGTTCACACATATGGGTGTTTTCTTCATATTAATATTATGTATACATTTTTCTCATTTAAGGTGAGCTCCCATGCCTAATAATGAGGTCACAAAATACTTTGTGCTATTGTTCGAATGTTTTGTGGTGTTGGCTAAATATGTCAAAGCAGGAAGATTTATTGGTTTTAAACATTCAGCAAGTACGAATGTTTCTTGATTTATTCTTTTACTCAAATACTCCTGATGGTTACCAGCAATGATATTACAAAATAGAAAAATGATTTTTGGTAAAAGAGACTACGTTTCCCACAGAGAGAGAGAGTGCAGGGGCAAAGGAACAATCTCAGCAAAAAAGGTCTGTGATTCATCTCTCATCTCATTTACAGTATGAAGAAACTTTTCACTATATGAGAAGAAAATTATATATAGTTCATATGTCTAAGGAAGTTAGAGATAAAAAGCATAAAACTGCTTACATTTCACAAACATGAACCATTATAACCATTGCCACAATCTGTTATGTACAGGGTAAATAACGATCAGTTCAACTAAGGAGCTCTAATAGTATTCGTCTTTATATGAACTCACAACATTGTCAAGTCATGGATTCTGCTGTCAAGTCAAATTAGCAGACTTATCTACTGAAAAAGATAAAGAATGTGGTCTCAGTTCCAGAGCTCGAAGGTTCGTGGCGTGCAAGGGATTGTCAACAGACTTTGTCAACATTCAGTATGACACACTTCATATGTGCTGTGGCTGACTGCAAATCGGAATCAAGAAAGATAACAAGAAAGATGTGAGAGATGTCAGAGGCTGGGCCAAGTTCTCATCTGTCAAGAATGAGCCAATAAGTATAAAAGTGTGGGCAGAGAGGTGCAGGAGGTAAATATGGTGGAAAGCCACTCATAATTTTCAAGAGCATGTTGTACCGCACAAAACGATTATCCAGTGATGCGACTTTGATTCTTTTAATACAATTGCTGGTGATCACTGGAAGTATTTGGATAAAAGTATAAATCAAGAAATATTCGTACATATGTGTATAACCGATATATCTTCATCCCTTGACGTATATAGCTGACATTACAAAACACTAAAACAACATCTCAAAATATTCTGTGACCTCATTATTAGACACAAAGCTCACTTTAATTGAATGGGAAAGAACGTGCACATAATATTATTATGAAGAAACATCAGTATGTGAACATTCCCCACTGCCCGCAAAATAAAACCGGAATTTAATAATTCAGGTGGTATATAATATCTGTGCTGTGTTTTGGCCTTAGTGCTGCATCTGCTATTGGAATATACATCATCTACTTTTATCTTTGTCACTGATGTATGAGGAAATCAGAGGAACAAGGCAAAGGAGTTTGCATAGCAGGGAACGGTGCTATGCTTCGACAAAAGTTTGAGAAATATCAAGGGCTACTGCAAGAGTTTCACCGTGTTAGTCAATTGACTGATGGATGGTATAAGTCAAGAGACTGAAAATATCAACAGTAGATCTTTCATGGGGAAAACCATACAGTTGGATTCAAGAGGTTTAACTACAGTATGTGCTTATTAATTCTATTTATCTGTCTATCTATTGCCAGACGCCTCAATCCCGTACGGGGTGGCCACAAACAAATCGCCTCCACGTCGCCCTGTCCCCCGCCATTTCACAGCCCTGCTCCCAACTTACACACCCCTCTCTCATATACCCCTCCACCCCACCCCTCCATCTCATTCTCGGCCTCCCCCTCCCTCTCCCCCCCTCCACCTCACTCACATACACTCTCCTCGTCAGTCTCTCACCCTCCGTCCTCTCCACATGGCCAAACCACCTCAGTGTGTTCCTCCTAATGCTTCCTATCACATCCACAACGCTCCTTTATATCCTCATTTGTCAGCCTGTCTCTCCATGTGACTCCACAGGCTCCTCTTTAATAACTCATTTCCACTACTCTCACTCTTGACTTGTGACCTTCCAACAACGTCCAAGCTTCACTTCCATACGTTAGAGTTGATATCACAATACTATCATGCCAGTGATAAAATATTCAAGGGAAGAAGAAGCAAGGAAGGGAGAGAGAGAGAGAGAGAGAGAGAGAGAGAGAGAGAGAGAGAGAGAGAGAGGGGATCGGGGAATGCTTGGAGGAAAGATAAAAAATATCTAATGGGTCACCGAAATGCACGGAAGAGAAAAAAAAAGAGGGGGAGGGAGGAGAGGAGATAATGGAACTAACAATACTGCAAGAGACGGAGGAATCCCAATAAAGGAGGAGAAGGATGAGTGTATAAATAAATATTAATAAATGAAATGCAATAGAGAAAAGGTGAGCAAGAATCAAGGAGCGGGGAAACGAGGAAACAAAAAGACAATGAAAGAAAGTGAAAGAAAAAAGAACGGAAGAAAGACTAAATGAGAGAGAGAGAGAGAGAGAGATGAAAAGACGAAAATAAATGAAACATCAGAAAGCCAATGATTAAAGACGCTAGAAATACTGAATGTGAGAGGAAATTCAAGACGGAAAGAAGGCTGTGGAAGAGAGATTAGGAAGGAAGCGAAGAGAAAGAAAGCAAAAGAAAATGATGGAGGAAGAACAGGAAACGAGAAACGGAAATGAGACACCAGAGGGAGGAAAATGAGGGGAGACAAGAAACTGGACGACAATTAGTCACAGGGAAAAAAGATGGAAGGAAGGAAGGAAGGTTGGAAAGAAAGAAAGAAGGAAGTATGGAAGGAGCAAGAAAGGAAGAGGCCGGAAAAGGGATAAGGAAATATAAATACGAGAGAGACAGACAGACAGACAGACAGACAGAGGAAGTGAGGAAAAGTTAGAACAGTATGAGAAATATAGTGCAAGACAAAGAGGAAAGGAAGGAAGGTTCAGAAACCGATGAAAAGACACGATCTATGATTAACAAAGAACACGTGGGATGTCAGTCAGGAAAAAAAATAAGCAGAGTAAAAAAAACAGACGAACGAGGAGGAGAGATCAAAGGAAACAAGAAAAAGAACAAATGAAACAAATGAGAGAATTCAAAGATCATGAGGTAAAAGTAAGCGCCGTATAGGGAAGGGAGGTAAAAAAAAAAGTAAAAACAGAAGGAATGCGGAAAGGAAAGCAGGAACAGGACAGAAAACTAGGGAAAAGAAATTCAACAAGCAACTGCATAGAAGGGAAGAGATGGAAATACATGAGAAGTGGAAAAGGGAGTGAGTAGAGGATATGAAAGCAGGGGGTATGAAGGAAAGAGGGGAAAAAAAACAAAGGAATGAATGGAGAAATAACGGAAAGGATGACGAGAAGGAGGAATAAAGGAAGGAAGGAAGAAATACAGGAAGAGAGGTACATCATGGAACATAGATGGAACATAGAAAGGAGATATGAGAAAAAGGAATGATAGCTGGACACAAGAAACAGAGAAAATGAAACGCCCATAACTCGGTCCTCCAGCTGCTGACGCAAAGTGTCGCTCAGCATGCCTCTGCCAAGCCTAGCATATGGACTTCGCCATGCAACTTTCATGACAGGGTTCATTGTGGGTTGAAATGAGACAAAGATGAAATAAGTCGACCCCATATGACCTTGACTTTGGACCATTCGACCTTGCTGACCTAAGATTATCATCCCTTCATACTATATCACTGACAATCGTTTGGTCGACATTCATCATGGTGTTCCGGAGATATCGCGCCCACACCCTATTACCCTGACCTTTGACCCCTTGACCTTGCTGACCTATTCAGTTCATCGTCCCTCCGTATGAAATAGGCATGTAAATATTCCCTGAGGAATTTGGGTTAGACTGGATTCTTCACTGTTTGAAGGTTGTGCTACACTCTTGGAGTCTGATTGCTGTCTCCCAGTTTCTTCTGGACAGAGGTAAGTGAGCTTCGGTTTAGAATCACGTTTCGCTGGGTTAAGGAATTCTCGAATGATGGCACATAAAAAAGTCTTTTCAGTGTTTTCTTCCTTAGTTTGCAAATTTGGTAAAAGAAAACTCAGTGCCAGTCAATCTATTCAAGCAGTGGCCAAAGCATGAAAACTCAGCAGCAAACATCCACTTCCTTACTCTGCATATTACACCTTCGTACTGGTACTGAATCACTGACAAAAGTTTGGTCGAAATATATTGAGGGGTTGAAGTGATATCGCGCCCACATTCATATGACCTTGACCTTTTTGACCTAACGAATTCATTGTCCCTTCATATTCTATCACAGACCCGTCGAGGGGTTCAGAAGATGTTGCGACCAAACCCATATGACCTTGACTTCTGACCTCTTGACTTTGCTGACCTAGTCATTTCATCGCCTCTTCGTACAGCATCACTGACGAAAGTTTGGTCGAAATACAGTGCTGGGTTCAGGAAATATCGCGCCCACAAGGATAAAATAATTCGACTCCATATGACCTTGGCTTTCGACCCCTTGACCTAGCTGACCTAATCACCTTATCACGTCTTCATACTGCATCAATGACAATAGTTTGATAGAACTCTATGTACGGGTTCGCGAGATATCACACCCAGAAAAATGTTACAGGTGCTCAGACCCAGGCCTGCATGCACGTATGCATGGATGGATAGACTAATCATTTCATGCCACCTCCACCGTAGGTGGGTAAAGAAATTAATTTCCGTCATTATCATCATCACTAAAAAATCATTGTCCGTACACCAGATTGTAGGTGCCCTCATTTCATTAAAAAAATCTGTAACAGCTGAACTTGAACAGCTGGAAGTTAAAATTTGGGAAGAAAACCACTCTGGGGATGTGAGTTCCAATGAGATGCAGTTCGGGGAACAAATGAATTATGAAAGGCAGAAGTTCTGCAATATGGTAGTGTGACAGTCCAGCCATGTATGCTACGAGATGCCCACATAGCAAGGGGGAAAGTGTGGCACAATGGATGCAACTTCGTCTGAGCATTTGCCATAAAAGCATTTGTAAATTAATGCAAGGGAGGCAACATTCCTTCTTACTTGTAGGGGAGGTAGTTCATTTGTAATAGCTGGGTTATTAATAATTATAATTGCACTGTTCTCAGTTGTGTCCAGTTGTTTTATTGCAACCTGACAATATCCATTCCACTAGGGTGAGTAATATTCGAAGTGAGAGTGCACATGACTCTTGTAAATTTTAGCTAACTGCTCTTCAGTGAAGAGGTTACAGACTCTGTACAATAATCCAAGTTTCTCTGAAGCAGTTTTAGCAAGTGATCTAACATGAGAGGTCCAGATAAAGGGCATTGTTAAGTGAAACACGAGAATTTTAATACTTTAAGAGATAGTAATATTAATAGCATTGAAGGCAATATAGAAATCAAGCAATATCTGTCTATTAGTAAAGTGTATATATTTTGTTTTCCTAGCATTAAATAAGACAAAGTTGTTTTGTCCCATTCAGTGATCATAGATAAGTCTTCATTCATGGAGATTGCTGTACTGAGTTTTGAGTTAGAGATTTTAAATTGTGTAAATGGGTGTTTAAGTGTGAATGAACCACGAAGTGTTGAATCATATGCCTCAGTATGGATGGATGGATGGGATTATGAGTGATAGATTAGAGATCATTAATATGAATTAGGAATGGGGTTGGTGGCAGCACTGAACCTTGTGGCATGACGGCATCGGCAAGTGGAAATAGGAGCATTCGCAGTAAGGCGCAGACACTTCATTCTGCAAGAATTTTTTATTTCTGACATTATTTTGTGGGCAATGCAGTGTTCACACATATGGGTGTTTTCTTCATATTAATATTATGTACACATTTTTCTCATTTAAGGTGAGCTCCCATGCCTAATATTGAGGTCACAAAATACTTTGTGCTATTGTTCGAATGTTTTGTGGTGTTGGCTAAATATGTAAATGCAGGAAGAATTATTGATTTTAAACATTCAGCAAGTACGAATGTTTCTTGAATTATTCTTTTACTCAAATACTCCTGATGGTTACCAGCAATGATATTACAAAATAGAAAAATGATTTTTGGTAAAAGAGACTACGTTTCCCAGAGAGAGAGACTGCAGGGGCAAAGGAACAATCTCAGCAAAAAAGGTTTGTGATTCATCTCTCATTTCATTTACAGTATGAAGAAACTTTTCACTGTCTGAGAAGAAAATTATATATAGTTCATATGTCTAAGGAAGTTAGAGATAAAAAGCATAAAACTGCTTACATTTCACAAGCATGAACCATTATAACCATTGCCACAATCTGTTATGTACAGGGTAAAAAACGATCAGTTCGACTAAGGAGCTCTAATAGTATTCGTCTTTATATGAACTCACACCATTGTCAAGTCATGGATACTGCTGTCAAGTCAAATTAGCAGACTTATCTACTGAAACAGATAAAGAATGTGGTCTCAGCTCCAGAGCTCGAAGGTTCGTGGTGTGCAAGGAATTGTCAACAGACTTTGTCAACATTCAGTATGACACACTTCATATGTGCTGTGGCTGACTGCAAATCGGAATCAAGAAAGATAACAAGAAAGGTGTGAGAGATGTCAGAGGCTGGGCCAAGTTCTCATCTGTCAAGAATGAACCAATAAGTATAAAAGTGTGGGCAGAGAGGTGCAGGAGGTAAATATGGTGGAAAGCCACTCATAATTTTCAAGAGCATGTTGTACCGCACAAAACGATTATCCAGTGATGCGACTTTTATTCTTTTAATACAATTGCTGGTGATCACTGGAAGTATTTGAATAAAAGTATAAATCAAGAAATATTCGTACATATGTGTAAAACCGATATATCTTCATCCCTTGAGGTATATAGCTGACATTACAAAACACTCAAACAACATCTCAAAATATTCTGTGACCTCATTATTAGACACAAAGCTCACTTTAATTGAATGGGAAAGAACGTGCACATAATATTATTATGAAGAAACACCAGTATGTGAACATTCCCCACTGCCCGCAAAATAAAACCGGAATTTAATAATTCAGGTGGTATATAGTATCTGTGCTGTGTTTTGGCCTTAGTGCTGCATCTCCTATTGGAATATACATCATCTACTTTTATCTTTCTGTCACTGATGTATGAGGAAATCAGAGGAACAAGGCAAAGGAGTTTGCATAGCAGGGAACGGTGCTATGCTTCGACAAAAGTTTGAGAAATATCAAGGGCTACTGCAAGAGTTTCACCGTGTTAGTCAATTGACTGATGGATGGTATAAGTCAAGAGACTGAAAATATCAACAGTAGATCTTTCATGGGGAAAACCATACAGTTGGATTCAAGAGGTTTAACTACAGTATGTGCTTATTAATTCTATCTATCTGTCTATCTATTGCCAGACGCCTCAATCCCGTACGGGGTGGCCACAAACAAATCGCCTCCACGTCGCCCTGTCCCCCGCCATTTCACTGCCCTGCTCCCAACTCACACACCCCTCTCTCATATACCTCTCCACCCCATCCCTCCATCTCATCCTCGGCCTCCCCCTCCCTCTCCCCCCCCTCCACCTCACTCACATACACTCTCCTCGTCAGTCTCTCACCCTCCGTCCTCTCCACATGGCCAAACCACCTCAGTGTGTTCCTCCTAATGCTTCCTATCACATCCACAACGCTCCTTTATATCCTCATTAGTCAGCCTGTCTCTCCATGTGACTCCACAGGCTCTTCCTTAATAACTCATTTCCACTGCTCTCACTCTTGACTTGTGTCCTTCCAACAACGTCCAAGCTTCACTTCCATACGTTAGAATTAATATCACAATACTGTCATGCCAGTGATAAAATATTCAAGGGAAGAAGAAGCAAGGAAGGGAGAGAGAGAGACAGAGAGAGAGAGAGAGAGGATGGGGGAATGCTTGGAGGAAAGATAAAAAATATCTAATGGGTCAAAATGCACGGAAGCGAAAAAAAAAAAAAAAAAAAGGAGGGAGGAGAGGAGATAATGGAACTAACAATACTACAAGAGACGGAGGAATCCCAATAAAGGAGGAGAAGGATGAGTGTATAAATAAATATTAATAAATGAAATGCAATAGAAAAAAGGTGAGAAAGAATCAAGGAGCGGGGAAACGAGGAAACAAAAAGACAATGAAAGAAAGTGAAAGAAAAAAGAACGGAAGAAAGACTAAATGAGAGAGAGAGAGAGAGAGAGAGAGAGAGAGAGAGAGAGAGAGAGAGAGAGAGAGAGGTGAAAAGACGAAAATAAAGGAAACATCAGAAAGCCAATTATTAAAGACGCTAGAAATAATGAATGTGAGAGGAAATTCAAGACGGAAAGAAGGCTGTGAAAGAGAGATTAGGAAGGAAGGGAAGAGAAAGAAAGCAAAAGAAAATGATGGAGAAAGAACAGGAAACGAGAAACGGAAATGAGACACCAGGGGGAGGAAAATGGAGGGGAGACAAGAAACTGAACGACAATTAGTCAGAGGGAAAAAAGATGGAAGGAAGGAAGGAAGGAAGGTTGGAAAGAAAGAAAGAAGGAGGTATGGAAGGAGCAAGAAAGGAAGAGGCTGGAAAAGGGATAAAGGAATATAAATAAGAGAGAGAGAGAGAGAGAGAGAGAGAGAGAGAGACAGACAGACAGACAGACAGACAGACAGACAGACAGAGGAAGTGAGGAAAAGCTAGAACAGTATGAGAAATATAGGTTCAGAAACCGATGAAAAGACACGAACTATGATTAACAAAGAACACGTGGGATGTCAGTCAGAAAAAAATAAGCAGAGTAAAAAAACAGACGAACGAGGAGGAGAGATCAAAGGAAGCAAGAAAAAGAACAAATGAAACAAATGAGAAATTCAAAGATCATGAGGTAAAAGTAAGCGCCGTATAGGGAAGGGAGGTAAAAAAAAAAAGTAAAAACAGAAGGAATGCGGAAAGGAAAGCAGGAACAGGACAGAAAACTAGGGAAAAGAAATTCAACAAGCAACTGCATAGAAGGGAAGAGATGGAAATACATGAGAAGTGGAAAAGGGAGTGAGTAGAGGATATGAAAGCAGGGGGTGATGAAGGAAAGAGGGGAAAAAAATAAACAAACGAATGAATGGAGAAATAAGGAAAGGATGACAAGAAGGAGGAAAAAGGAAGGAAGGAAGAAATAAAGGAAGGGAGGTACATCATGGAACATACAAAGGAGATCTCAGAAGGAGGAATGATAGCTGGATACAAGAAACAGAAAATGAAACACCCATAACTCGGGCCTCCAGCTGCTGACGCAGAGTGTCGCTCAGCATGCCTCTGCCAAGCCTAGCGTATGGACTTCGCCATGCAACTTTCATGACAGGGTTCATTGTGGGCTAAAATGAGACAAAGATTAAAGAAGTCGACCCCATATGACCTAGACTTTGGACCACTCGACTTTGCTGGCCTCAGATTATCATCCCTTCATACTATATCACTGACAATCGTTTGGTCGACATTCATCATGGTGTTCCGGAGATATCGCGTCCACACCCTATGACCCTGACCTTTGACCCCTTGACCTTGCTGACCTATTCAGTTCATCGCCCCCTCTGTATGAAATAGGCATGTAAATATTCCCTGAGGAATTTGAGGTAGACTGCATTCTTCACTGTTTGAAGGTTGTGCTACACCCTTGGTGTCTGATTGCTGTCTCCCAATTTCTTTTGGACAGAGGTAAGTGAGCTTCGGTTTAGAATCACGTTTCGCTGGCATAAGAAATTTTCGAAATTTGGCACATAAAAAAGTCTTTTCAGTGTTCTCTTCCTTAGTTTGCAAATTTTGTGAGAGAAAACTCAGTGCCAGTCAATCTATTCAAGCAGTGCCTAAATCATGAAAACTCAGCAGCAAACATCCACTTCCTTATTCCGCATGTTACACCTTCGTACTGGTACTGAATCACTGACAAAAGTTTGGTCGAAATCTATTGAGAGGATATCGCGCCCACACTCATATGACCTTGACTTTTTTGGCCTAACGAATTCTTTGTCCCTTCATATTCTATCACTGATAAAAGTTTTGTCGAAATCCGTTGAGGGGTTCAGAAGATGTTGCGACTAAACCCATATGACCTTGACTTTTGACCTCTTGACTTTGCTGACCTAATCATTTCATCGCCTCTTCGTACTTCATCACTGACGAAAGTTTGGTCGAAATACAGTGTGGGGTTCAGGAAATATCGTGCCCAAATGACCTTGGCTTTCGACCCCTTGACCTAGCTGACGTAATCACCTTATCACGTCTTCATACTGCATCAGTGACAATAGTTTGATAGAACTCCATCAACGGGTTCAGGAGATATCACACCCAGAAAAATGTTTCGGGCGCTCAGACCCAGGCCCGCATGCACATACGCATGAATGGACAGACTAATCACTTCATGCCACCTCCACTGTAGGTGCAGAAAGAAATTCATTATCATCATCATTAAAAAATAATTGTCCGTACACCAGATTGTAGGTGTCCTCCATTTATAAAAAATCTGTAACAGCTGGACTTGAACAGCTGCAAGTTAAAATTTGGGAGAAAACCACTCTGGGGAAGCGAGTTCCACAGAGATGCAGTTCGGGGAACAAATGAATTATGAGAGGCAGAAGTTCTGCAATATGGTAATGTGACAGTCCAGCCATAAATGCTACAAGATACCCACGTAGCGAGGGGGAAAGTGTGGCACAATGGATGTAACATCGTCTGAGCATTTGCCATAAAAGCATTTGTAAATTAATGCAAGGGAGGCAACATTCCCTCTTACCTGTAGGGGAGGTAGTTCATTTGCAATAGCTGGGTTATTAATAATTCTAATTGCACTGTTCTCAGTTGCGTCCAGTTGTTTTATTGCAACCTCACAACATCCATTCCACTAGGGTGAGTAATATTCGAAGTGAGTGCACATGACTCTTGTAAAGTTTAGCTAACTGCTCTTCAGTGAAGAGGTTACAGACTCTGTACAATAATCCAAGTTTCTCTGAAGCAGTTTTAGCAACTGATCTAACATGAGAGGTTCAGATAAAGGGCACTGTTAAGTGAAACACGAGAATTATAATACTTTTAGAGATAGTAATATTAGTAGCATTGAAGGCAATATAGAAATCAACCAATATCTGTCAATTGGTAAAGTGTAAAGAGAGGGGGGAGGGGTGAGTTGGGAGTGGGGCAGTGAAATGGCGGGGGACAGGGCGACGTGGAGGCGATTTGTTTGTGGCCACCCCGAACGGGATTGAGGCGTCTGGCAATAGATAGATAGATAGACAGTCTATATTTTGTTTTCCTAGAATTAAATGAGACAGTGTTATTTTGTCCCATTCAGTGATGTTAGATAAGTCTTCATTTATGGAGATTGCTGTACTGAGTATTGAGTTAGAGATTTTAAATTGTGTAAATGGGTGTTTAAGTGTGAATGAACCATGAAGTGTTGAATCATATGCCTATGTATGGATGGGATTATGGGTGATAAATTAGAGATCATTAATATGAATTAGGAATGGGGTTGGAGCCAGCACTGAACCTTGTGGCATGCCGGCATCGATCAAGTGGGAACAGGAGCATTCGCAGTAAGGCACAGACACTTCATTCTGCAAGATTTTTTTATTTCTGACATTATTTTGTGGGCAATGCAGTGTTCACACATATGGGTGTTTTCTTCATAATAATATTATGTACACATTTTTCTTATTTCTTTAAGGTGAGCTCCCATGCCTAATAATGAGGTCACAAAATACTTTGTGCTATTGTTCGAATGTTTTGTGGTGTTGGCTAAATATGTCAAGGCAGGAAGATTTATTGGTTTTACACATTCAGTAAGTACGAATGTTTCTTGATTTATTCTTTTACTCAAATACTCCTGATGGTCACCAGCAAAGATATTACAAAACAGAAAAATTATTTATGGTAAAAGAGACAACGGTTCCCACAGAGAGTGACCGCAGGGGCAAAGGAACAATCTCAGCAAAAAAGGTCTATGATTCTTCTCTCATCTCATATTCAGTATGCAGAAACTTTTCACTATCTGAGAAGCGAATTATAGTTCATATGTCTAAGGAATTTAGAGATAAAAAGCGTAAAACTGCTTACATTTCACAAACACGAATCATTATAACCATTGCTACAATCTGTTACATATGGGGTAAATAACGATAAGTTCAACTAAGGAGCTATGATAGCATTCGTCTTTATATGAACTCACACCATTGTCAAGTCAGGGATACTGCTGTCAAGTCAAATTAAGATTTATCTACTGAAAAAAATAAAGAATGTGTTCTCAGCTCCAGAGCTCCAAAGTTCATGGCATGCAAGGGATTGTCAACAGACTTTGTCAACATTCAGTATGACACACTTTATATGTGCTGTGGCTGACTGCAAATTGGAATCAAGAAAGATAACAAGAAAGGTTT
Organism: Coenobita brevimanus; assembly: GCF_032717465.1. Lineage (NCBI taxonomy): Eukaryota > Metazoa > Arthropoda > Malacostraca > Decapoda > Coenobitidae > Coenobita > Coenobita brevimanus. Next base: position 34,546,690 of record NC_137033.1, on the reverse strand, counting down.
GAGAGATGTCAGAGGCTGGGCCAAGTTCTCATCTGCCAAGAAAGAACCAATAAGTAAAAAAGTGTGGGCAGAGAGGTGCAAGAGGTAAATACGGTGGAAAGCCACTCATAATTTGTAGAGCTTGTTGTACTGCACAGAACGATTATCTGGTGATGCGATTTTTATTCTTTTAATACCTTTGCTGGTGATCACTGGAAGTATTTGAATAAAAGTATAAATCAAGAAATATTCGTACATATGTGTAAAACCGATAAATCTTCATCCCTTGACGTACAGTATGTAGCTGACACTGCAAAACACTCGAACAACATCACAAAGTATTCTGTGACTTCATTACTAGGCACAAAGCTCACTTTAATTGAATGGGAAAGAACGTGCACATAATATTATTATGAAGAAACACCAGTATGTGAACATTCCCCATTGCCCGCAAAATAAAACTGGAATTTAATAATTCAGGTGGTATATAGTATCTGTGCTGTGTTTTGGCCTTAGTGCTGCATCTCCTATTGGAATATACATCATCTACTTTTATCTTTCCATCACTGATGTATGAGGAAACCTGAGGAACAAAATATGATAGCCCACGGCAAAGGAGTTTGCATAGCAGGGAACGGTGCTATGCTCCAACAAAGGTTTAGAAATATCAAGGGCTACTGCATGAGCTTCTCCATGTTAGACAGTTGACTGATGAATGGTATAATCAAGAGACTGAAAATATGAACCGTAGATCTTTCATGGGGAAAACCATACAGTTGGATTCAAGAGATTTAACTACAGTATGTGCTTATCAATTCCATTCTCAAATACTTTACCAAGAGAAGATGTGATAGCTATTGGCCTGTAATCAGAGGGGTCAGAGGAACTTCCTTTCTACGGAATTGGGTGGATATTGGCTTCATTCCTGAATTAGGGATTGTAGAAGTGTGTATGCAGAGTCTGAAGGATATAGCTAGAACAGGAGCAAGTTCTGATGAACGCTTAAAAAAATATATATATTGAGGGAATTCCATCTGGACAAGGAGCTATGTTGGTTGGTAGGTTGTTTTGGATCTATTTTACATATCTAGTCTGCATCTTAAGTGTACAGATTTTGGGAGAGTCAAGTTCTAGTACAGGGACTTCTGGCTGACTTCCTGTAAGGTAGAACTTATGGCAAATGTACTGGCAAGGATATTTGTTTTACCACACTCGTCATTTATAGTGTTACCATCTGGTGATTTTAGTGTGGGAATGGGTGATAACTTGTTGAAGTTGTTACTGAAAGAACCGAGAACTGACTATTAGGATTAATTAACTGTTTGGATATTTGGTTGTGATATAAAAAAAAATGATTTAGCAAGATTTAGTACGCTTTGGTATGGTTTATAGCAATTATACTTTGACTGAGCAATTCAGATGAATTTTATTATAAGTAAATGTTATATGGTAAAGACTTTGGGTCACTGCTCTGGCACAACTGCAGTGTCAAACCATTTTACGCAGTCAGAAATGTTGACTGAGTATGAACAATTCCATACCAGCTTGCTTGAAGTCATTAATGTGGGATTGGGTAGAACTATTTTAAAAACTCCCTTGGAATATCAGCAAGATAAATTCTAAATCCATCCCAGTCTGCCCTAAAAGTGACATCTGGTGACACTGACAGTTTCAGAAAGGGGAGGTTTGGAGAAACTGACTAATGAGGCTTTGATAAAATAGTGGTTGAAGGATCCAAGTGATGACAGAACTTCTATCCTGTACTGATCTGGATTATTTGTCAGGAATAGGTCGTAGAGATAGGTGTAATGGTCAGGATTATCTGGTATTCTGGTTGGTTGTTTTACCAACTGTATTAGATTAAACGATTCTGCAAACAGCTCGCATTCTGGACCAGTATCGTCAGTCCTGGCAGAATGCATTAACCATTCTACATTATGAACGTTATAGCCAGCATAAATGGTAATTTCAGTGGTAAGAGCAAGGTTAAGGTTAGTTATCTGTGTGAATATGGAGTCAAATACGCTAGGTTTTGAGGAAGCACTGAGGGAATGCTAAACTATACAGATATATTTGGTAATCAAAAGTACCGTAGTTGAAGTGAAGTTCAAAACAGTGTCAGCTGCAGTTTCAAGATTTGATATAACAACAAGGGTCAGCCTTGTTACGGAAGTTTGTGAGTAGATGGTAACCAAGAAAACAAATTGGGGTTATGTCAGTAGATGCAGAGATTTATAGAGAGAGAGAGAGAGAGAGAGAGAGAGAGAGAGAATTTATAATAGGTAGATAGATAGATATAGAGATATATAATGTATATATATATATATATATATATATATATATATATATATATATATATATATATATATATAGACACACACACACACACACACACACACACACACACTAGCAGGGGTACCCGGCTTTGAATACTCTATTCCTATTTGTTCTAGTTCAATCTTTCAACTCCAGAAGGACCATGTACCTCTTATGCTTTTGAGGAGGGATTATCAGAGGTCCAGGAACTTTCTATTTCAGCTTTCGAAGACTAACGCACATTATTTGTGCTCACTTGTTTACTATTACCTGTGACGTCAAATGACCTCCGACCAGTGACCTGAAATGATCTCGAAGGTCAACCTCACATAGCCTATGTCAGAACTGGAGGTCATGTGAGTCTCAGTGACTAAAACTGGGCTGCAGGGATACCAGGCGTTGTCCGGGCCGAAAAATGGGAACAGTTTACTTGTGACCTCGAATGACCCAGATCTGAATATTGACCCCCCTAAAATCATCCTTGGGTCACACTAAATCAGAATCTATATTGGTCTGGAGGTCCCTGGCCTTTGGTTTGGGCGTGATTGAAGGACAAACAAACAAACAAACAAACAGCCTTATGTCATGACTCGGCCCCAAACGATATTCGCCAACCCACGTAATAAAATTATTATTTCCTTGCTCTATACTTGTTACCATTAAACGATCTTAATACTAAGGAAAGACGTCATCGATGCTCAGCGTCAGAGAAAGAATATACTAGCCAATATCAGGGCGCCAGCATGTGGTCTGTCAATAACTATCACATACAGAGAGAGAGAGAGAGAGAGAGAGGGAGAGACCGGGGGGCTCGTTTGGAGGAAAAAAAAAATGTATAATGGAGCATCAGTATGAAAGGATACGAATAAAAACAAGGAGGTAATAGGGGCAACAGTAATACATGAGATGGGGGATATCCAGTAAAGGAGGAGAAGGAAGAGTATATACATAAATACTGTATTAATAAACGAAACGCAATAGAGAAAAGGGAGAGAAAGAATCTCGGAACGGAGAAAGGAGGAAACAAAAAGATAATGAAGAAATGCGAGGGGGAAAAAAAAAAAAGGAAAAAAGAATGAATGAAAGAGTGAGTGACAGTCGGCATGAAAAGACGAAAATAAAGGGAACATCAGAAAGCCAATGATTAAAGACGCTAGGAGTAATGAAAGCGAGAGGAAATTCAAGACGGAAAGATGACTAAAAAGATGAAAAGAACGTTATGAAAGAAAGATTAGGAAGGAGAGAGAAAGAAACCATAAGGAAGAGATGGAAGAAGAACAGAAAACGAGAACAGGAAATGAGACACCAGAGTGAGGAAAACGGAGGGTAGGCAGGAAACCAGACGAAAGGAAAGAGGAGAGAAAAATGGAAGCAGGAAGGATGGAGAGAAAAAAAGAAGGAAGAAGTTGGAGAAGGGGTAAGGGAATCGTAATTAGAGAGAGAGAGAGAGAGAGAGAGAGAGAGAGAGAGAGAGAAAAGCCAGTGAGGAATTGTTAGAACAGTAAGAGAAATACGATGCAAGACAAAGAGGAAAGGATGGAAGGCTCTGGAAGGCAATGAAAAGACACGAAATATGATAAACTATGAACACGTGGAATTTCAATTAGGAAATAATAGACAGAAAAAGAAAGCAAACGAACGAGGAGGATTGAGGAAAGGAAGCAAGAAAGAAAGTAATGAAAGGATTTAAGGATAATGTAAAAAAAAAGCACCGTATTATAAAGACAGGTAATAAAAGGAAATAAAAAAAAGAAGGAATGGAGAAAGGAAGGCAAAAACAGGACAGAGAGCAAAGTGGAAAAGAAACTCAACAGGCAAAGGAGAGGAAGGAAAGAGAAGGAAAAACATAAGCAGTGGAAACGGAAGAGTGAGGAGACGAAAGGAAAGCAAAAGATGATGAAGGAAGGGAGGAAAGAATGAACGAACGAATGAAGAAAGGACAGGATGACGAGTGAGAGAGAAAAGAAAGACTGATAAAAAGAAAGGGAGGAAAATGGAATAGCATGAAACAGAAAAGACATATCAGAAAGAGGAAGGAAAGCTGGATACGAGAGAGAGAGAGAGAGAGAGAGAGAGAGAGAGAGAGAGAGAGAGAGAGAGAGAGAGAGAGAGAGAGAGAGAGAGAGAGAATATAAGGGAGGAAATATGGGGAAAGAAGAATAGGGAAAGAATGGTGGGAAGGAAAGGTATCGCTGCATGAAAGGAAGTGGGAATGGACAGATGGGGGATGAGAAGCGAGGAGGAAGGAAAAAAAGGTACGATGTGGAGGGGATGAAGAAGGGGAAGGGGAAGAGGAGCTCAGAGGAGAGGGAGAGGTTGGGAGATAAAAAGATATTGTAGAAATGATAAATGAACACTGGAATGAAAGGCGAGAGGGAAGAAGACAAAGCAAGAGGGAAAGGAGGAGGAGGAGGAAGGAGGAAAAATGAGACTGGGAATGAAGAGCAGAGAGGAGGTGCAGCATGAGTGTTGAGGGGGACAGAAAGAATAGAGGAACCAACAAAGGAGGATGGAAAGAAAGACATAGAAAGAAAGAACGGATGAAGAGTGGGAAGCAAGGGGAACTGGAAGACGAGAGAGAAAGAGGTGTTGGCATGAAGGATAAATAAACAGAAAAGAAAAGGAAAAAAAGAAACGCTGAAATGAAAAAAGAAAAACGGAGGCAGAGGGATTAACAGGGAGAAGGAGAAAGCTGAAATATGAGTGGAGAAGAGAGGGGGGGGGGTGTCACGGGGACAGGAAAAGAGGCGGAGGAAATAGTAGGGGAAAGAGAGAGAGAGAGAGAGAGAGAGAGAGAGAGAGAGAGGAAGGAAAAGAACTGAATATAAAACTGGACAAAGAGGGCGAAAGAGAGATGAGGGGAGGGGCGGAAGAGGAAAGGAGGAGAGTAGACGGAGGTGATAGGTCTAGTGACATAGAGACTGGAGGAAGGGAGAGAGGAGCAGTAGGCGAAAGACTGGAAGGAAGAAAGGGATAGAAGATGAAGAGCGAGATGGATGACAGGGAGGGATTGTGAGAGAAGAAGGGAAAGAGGTGACAGCTGGAGAGGAGAATGGAGGAAAGGAGAAAAACACAACAATGAAGAGCAGGGAGGAAAAGCGGAAAGCGTGAAGAAAAGAGGGAAAGGAATGATGAGGGAGCAAAGCAAGTGGAAGGAAGGAAATCTATCTATCTATCTATCTCTAGCCCGACGCCCTAATCCCGCAAAGGGTGGCCGCAGACAAAACGCCTCCAAGTCGCTCTGTCACCCACCATTTGACTACCCTCCTCACAACTCACCCCCCCCCCTCCCTCATATACCTCTCAACTCCATCCTTCCACCTCATCCTCGGTCTACCCCTCACTCTCCTTCCCTCCACCTCACCTACATACACCCTCTTAGTCAGTCTTTCATTCTCCATTCTCTTCACATGTCCAAACCACCTCAGTGTATTTCTCCTAATCTTCTCAACCACATCCACATCCACCCCACAAAGTTCCTTCACTTCTTCATTCGTCAACCTGTCCCTCCACGTCACTCCACATGCTCCTCTCAAGTAACTCATTTCCACTGTTCTCACTCTTGACTTGTTCCCCTCTTGCAAGGTCCACGCTTCGCTTCCATACGTCAGGGTAGGGATCACAGTACTATCATGCAGTGACTTCTTAACTTCCATACTCACCTCCCTATTTCTCATCACTGCTATCAGTGTACCAACAACCTTCCTTCCCTGCTGTACCCTTTCACGCACTTCATCCCCAAAAGTTCCATCCTTACTCATCACACTACCCAAGTACTTGAATGCACTCACATTCTATATATCCTCACCATCCAACCTCACTGCACACTCTGTGACTTCATTCCTCTCAAACACCATAACTTTACTTTTGTTTACATTAACTTTCAGATTACTCTTCCTACACACTGTCCCAAATTCATTCACCAAACCTTGGAACTCCCATTCATCTTCACCCAATAATACTGTATCATCAGCAAACAGCAACACCGGAATCTTCCAAATCACACCCTCATTCATTAGGGCCACCCCCACATCCACTGCCTTACCTTGCACCTCCTTTACAACCCCATCCATGTATATATTAAACGGCCATGGAGACATCACACAACCCTGTTTCAGTCCCACATTGAGATCAAAAAACTCACTCAGCCCACCATCCACTCGCACCGTAGCCTTAGCTCCCTCGTGCATACTCTTCACAGCACTCAACAATTTCCCCTCCACTCCATATATTCTTAATACCTTCCCTATACCTTGCCTATCTATTCTGTCATAAGCTTTCTCCAAGTCCATGAAGGCAGCATACACTTTCCTTCCCTTCTCTAGATACTTCTCCACTAAACATCTTAAAACAAATATCTGATCTACACACCCTTTTCCCTTCCTAAATCCCCCTTGTTCTTCTCCACCTAGCTCCTTTGTCATAGGCCTAACCCTATCAATGAGTATTCTACCATATATTTTACCAGTCACTCTAAGAAGGGAAATACCCTTATGGTTACCACATACTTCTCTCTCCCCTTTTCCTTTATATATAGGAACAATTATACCTGATTTCCAGTCCTCTGGAACACTTCCCTCTTCCCAAGCCAATCTACACAACTTCCATATCCACTCCACAACAATCTCACCCCCATACCTAAGCATATCACCACACACTCCAACAATGCCTGGGGCCTTTCCCAATTTAATCTTCTTCATCGCTTCCACTATTTCCACCCTAGTGATCTCTTCCTCCCTCCTCTCATCTCTTCTTCTCCCAGCCATTTCCCAACCACTTATACTCACACTGCTCTCACTCTCTACATTCAACAAATCCTCAAGGTGCTCCTTCCATCTCCTCAATTTCTCTCTCTTCTCCACCAACAATCTATTATTCCTATCTTTCACTCCCCTAATATTTCCCGTTTCACACTGCCTTACTTTCTTTACCTCCTTCCAAAACAATTTCTTACTCTCCCTCCATTTCACACTCAGATTCCTCCCAAACTCTTCATCCACTTTCTTCACCAGTCTCTTAACCTCCCTTCTCCTTCTCACATATACCTCTCTCTTCTCTCTCTCATCTTCTCCCCTACCTCTACTCGCTAACCATTCACTATATGCCTTCTTCTTTTGTTCCACAGCTCGTTTCACCTCATCATTCCACCATGCTGTCCCTTGCACACCCTTGCATCTCCTCCTCGCTCCACAAACCGCCTCACACGCTGCGCCTATCTCTTCCTTGAATATCTTACATACGTCTTCCACCCCTTCCATCTGCTCTAGCTCATACCTTCCCAATCTTTCTTCCACTATGCTCTTATACTCCGTCATTTTCTCACTATCTTGCAATTTCTCCACTGTTCTCATAGGAGCTGCTTCCTCCTGTCTTCCCCTTTGTCTCCTCAACCACTTTCTTTGCAGCTCTACCTTGGCCATCACTAAGTGATGGTCCGAGACTCCATTCCCCCACCCTCTCCACACTCTTGCATCCAACACCTGTCTTCTCATTAGCTCATCCACACACACGTAGTCTATCATTGCCTTTCGTTCAACAAGTTCACCATCCATCCTCCTCATTACTCTCCATGTATACCGGTGGATCATCTTATGACGAAAGTAGGTGTTGGCTATTGCCAACCCCTTACAAGCACAGATGTCCGCCAAAGCACTACCATTCCCATCTACTTCAGCTGGCACACCCCACTGACCAACCACTCCATCCACTCGTACATTCCCAACTTTGCCATTCATGTCTCCAATCAACAGCACTCTCTCGCTCCTCTCAAACTTGTCCATACATGCTTCTACTCTCGCCCAAAACTCATCTTTCACCCTTGCCACTCCATCCTCTGTCGGGGCATACACACATACAATCGCCCACGCTTGTACTGTATACCTACTTTCATCCTCACCCATATGCAATCCTTGCACCCACTGTTCCATACTCTCTTATATTCTCCTTCCACTTCTTGCTTATCATCAGACATACTCCCTCTCTTGCCCTCTCATTCTCATTGACTCCCGCACATATGTAGAGGTGTATGGTATGTAGGAGGACTGCTGGGCCTTGATAGCAGGCTGTGAATCCTATGCCCAGAGTCGGACACATAAAAAAAAAAAAAAAAAAACATATACCTAAACCATATTCCCAATCTCTCACCCTTTCACCTTCCCATTTAGTTTCAGTCAATCCACATATATCCACTTTTGCATCCTCAAGCACCTGAACAATCTCTCTCTCACTTCATCATTCACTCCTCTCACATTCCATGTTCCCACCCTAAGAATGTCCTTTGTCTGTTCCTTAGTCGTCAATGTATAGTCCGTCCGGGTCCGAGGCGCTTTATTCGCTTGTTTAGTTAGTTCTTTTTACGGGGTGGGGCACTAACCCACCACCAACCCTTTTAGTCGCCTCGTACGACAAGCAGGGATATTGGGGGAGTATTCTTGAAACCCCCCTACCCCCAGGGGTGACCCTACCCCCAGGATTGGTAACTAGGCATGCGGAAACGTGGAAAGGAAAAGAGGAACAAAATAATAAGAGAATGAATGGAGAAAGGATCAAGGTGTGAATGCAGACGGAGAAGGAAGCGAAAAAAGAGTACGAGAAAAATTAGAAAAAACTGAATGCTGGATAGAAACACGACAGAACAGCGGAAAGGAAAGGGAATGAAGAATGATAATGAGGATACACTAATAGGAAAATGAACGGATATAATGCAACAGAAACGGAAATAGGGGAAATAGAGTAGTTGGACATTGACCCATTTTTGCCCAGTGCCCTCAGTATAGGACGGAACTGGGCATTTTCATGGGTTAATAAAGAAGGAAACCCCGGGGTGGGGACCTATGGGTTTTGCGACTGTGAGCTGATAGGCGGAGGGCGGTACGCTTGCGTTCCCATCAACCATGATGTTTAGGAATAACAAAATACACTGTTAAGTAGAGGAGTTGAAACATTTTAAATCATTCTTGTAACCTGCTCGTGGATAAGCACAGTCGACTGCAAAATCCTACTAACTGGTCTTGGATAAATGAAAGCTGTACAGTCAAGTGCAAAATTTCGACTATGACAAGAATTATGATCTTTGGGGGGTAAATTGTTCAGTTCAGTGTAAAAGTTCAGTACCCATGCACACCATGATATCACGTGAATCACATGCAAGACTGAGATTAGTACTAGTGGGACTGCCCTGGTAAAACTCCATAGCATTGTTCCACAAACTAAGGGAGTAGAGATTCGATGCCTTTCCTAACAGTCATAGTATTTGGTAAGGAAACAGTATAGGCTAGTGAAAAGTGTATCTTCATTCACATCAGTTCCAATATTCCGGAGGAAGTAAGTGAACAGTCGAATGCAAGCGTAAAAAAAAAATGACTGTGGCAACAAATAATTACTGTACAGTCAGATCAAAAGTTCTGCAACACTCACGTCCACCAAGATGCCTGGAAAGCTGCAGACAGTAATAGAGTTGGAACTTGAGGGGACAAACTGATAAAAAGTGTTTCATATCTATATGTGTATCTATCTATAGAAATCTCTCTCTCTCTCTCTCTCTCTCTCTCTCTCTCTAATCATCATCATCATCCAGACTTCCTTTCCCACCCAAGGTAGGGTGAGGAGTAGCAATGTCCAGAGAGCCCAAATTTGCCCATCCAATGGGCCACGCATTCATTCATTCATCATTCAAGCCCCCGGAATCCTAGCTCCATCGAATACGCCAAAAACATTCATCACGCTCTGCAGCTCCACATAAACGTATCCGACTCAGTCAATTCGGACACTACCACGTTAAAAAGTGGTCCCAAGATCCCAGATCACGCGCTTCTCCTCACAACATTCATTCAGCCGGCTCAATCTCTTGTCAGTTCCCTAGCCTCACCGACTTCCAAACCTCTCTTCCTCACACACTCATCCACCATATCTCTCCACCTTCTCCTTGGCCTACCTCGCCTCCTCCTTCCTTCAAATTCGCTCAGATATACCTTTTTCACCACTCTATTGTCATCCATTCTTTCCACATGACCATACCATCTCAATACACTCTCTTCGGTTCTAGTGTCCACTGACTTCCTCACTCCACACCTTTCACGAATCACATTATTTCGTATGCTATCCACCCTCTGTACTCCACATACATTCCTCAGCAGTCTCATCTCCCCTGTTCTTACTCTTCATTTTTCATTTTCGTGCCACACCATAGTCTCACATCCATATGTTAAAGTTGGTACTAACACTCCCTCATGTAAGCCTCGTGCGCTGCAACACTCAAGCCTCTGTTTCTTATCAAGGCCTTCATTGCACCAGCTAGTTTTCTTCCTTGTGTCACTCTACTTTCAACTTCTTTTGCACATTTTCCTCTCTTTTCTAACATTGTACCCAAGTAATTGAACCTGTCACCAATTGCAGTCTCTCTCCATTCACTGTAACATAAACGCTGGGAGACACCTTCTCTCTCAACAACCATCACTTTACTTTTTTCTACATTTACTCTCAAGACACGACGCTGACAGACCTCAGCAAAACTCTGCACTAGCCTACAAGTTCTTGTCCGTTACTTGCAAGCAATACTGCATCATCAGCATACAACAAATCTGAGATATTCCATCCATCACCATTCATTACCAACGTCATCCCTCTCTCAATTACTCGTGTTTTTACTTCTCTCATCACCCCATCTCTCTCTCTCTCTCTCTCTCTCTCTCTCTCTCTCTCTCTGTATATATATATATATATATATATTGAACAACCATGGGGACATCACACAACCTTGTCTCATGCCCACACCGATCGTGAACCATTCACTTAGATGCCCATTAACCCTTACACATGCTTCGCTACCATCATAAAAATTCTTGACAGCACCTAGCAGCTTACCATCTACACCGTACATGCGCAAAACTTTCCACAAACCCTCTCTGTCTACTTTGTCTTATGCTTTTTCCAGATCCATGAATGCCATAAACACCTTATGGTCCTTCTCACAAGCCTTCTCTGCTATGTATCTCACTGCAAATATTTGATCCACACATCCTCTGCCAGTCCTAAAACCACCCTGTTCATCACTCGGACTTCTGACATCTCTCTTACTTTCTCTAAAATTATTCTTCCATATAACTTCCCTTCCACACTCAGTAAACTTAGGCTTATGCTACGGTTATTCTTGCACTCACTTCGCTCACATTTATTTTTGCACAAGGGGTACAATCACAGCCTTTTTCCACTCTACAGGCACAGTTTCACTCATCCATGCCTTCTTACATATCTCCAACAAGCACTTCATTCCACTCTCTCCACTACTTAAGCATCTCTGCATACACCTCATCAACCCCAGCTGCCTTCCCATTTTTCAGCTGCCCCACAGCACTCTTCACCTGTGAGTGTCACGTCTCCTGGCACTGCATTCCTTCTCTGCACACCCCAAAAACCAGTCATGCTCACGGCCGCTCTGCTCTCTCTATTCCTATTCATCAGGCTTTCAAATTATTCTTTCCATCTGGTCCTTACTTCATCCCCATGGGTTAATAATCTACCACCTGCATCCTTGACACCATCACATTTCTTTCCGCTTTCACATCTACTGTACATTTCCCGCACCTTTTTCCAGAATAACTTCCTATTCTCAGAGTAGTTCGCATTCATTTTTCTTCCTAGATCCTCATTTACCTCCTTCTTTTTCCTCTTCACTAGTCTCTTTACATGCTTCTTGCTCTCAGCATACTCAGTTCTTAATTCAACTGAACCCCTATCCTGTAACCACTTTAGCCTCTTCTTCCTCGTTTCCTTCACTGCTCTCTTAACATACTCACCCCACCATGCCGTACCATTCTTCTTTATTGTTACACTTGCCACACCACACACCACTTTAACATTCCTATCAAAGCAATCTCTATATGCATTCCACAGGTTGTCCAGATCCATTTCATTCCAGTTCACTGATTCTAACTCCTCCTCTACTTTGGTCCTATAATCATCTGCCATTTCTTTGATCCTTGACTTCTCAACTTTCATTCGTTCTCCCTGACTGCTCCTCTCTCTCCTGCTCCACCTCACTCCTCTCAGCTTGATCTTGCGTACCAGAATCATATGATCTGACAGACCTCCACACTGTCCTTTCACAGCCATCGTATCAGCAGCCATTCCCAACATCGACCTCTCTGTGAGTACGTAATCAGTCAGGCTTCTTTCAACAAGGTCCCCATTCCCTCTATACTACGTATATTTTATGTGCATCTTTGTGTTTGAAATACAAGTTACTAATGCACAACTTCCTCTCCTGACACATAACCTTTAGTTGCTTCCCATTATCACTTTCTCTTGGTACTCCATAACAACCCATTATGTCATCCTCAGGACCAGTGCCTACTCTTCCATTCATATCCCCCAGTATGATCACCTTGTAGCCCCTGGGCATTCCTCCTACTACTTCATCCAGTTCATCCCAAAATCTGTCTTTCTCTCTCTCACTCCTGTCCTTACACAGTGCATATGCTACAGTCACTGCCACTTTCATCTTCTCAAACTTGAACTTGACATACATACACCTCAACCTGACATATTTGTAGTCTCTCATTCCACTCTGCCACACCTCATTCATCAACAAAGCAACTCCTTCCTTGCATCTTCCTCGACTATTCATTCCCTATCTTACACATTTCACACCCTCCCACTCCTCCACTTTGCACCCTTTCATCTTCATTTCACACAACGCCATCACGGCATATCTCGCACTCTTGAACACATTCACCACTTTCACCCTCTTGCTCTCCACATTCACACCTCTCACATTCCACATGGCCATATATATATATATATATATATATATATATATATATATATATATATATACAGTATATATATATATATATATATATATATATATATATATATATATATATATATATATATATATATATATATATATATATATATATATATATATATATATATATATATATATATATAATATATATAATATATATATATATATATATATATATATATATATATATATATATATATATACAAAAATCATTAAAGACCAAGGCGTAGCCATTGTTCACTATTTTTCTATTGATCTTTTCGAGTTTTCTTACACATTGTTTTACACTATGATTCAGGTTGTAGATAATATGTCCAAGATCCATGAATCATAGTGTAAAACAATGTGTAAGAAAACTCGAAAAGATCAACAGAAAAATAGTGAACAATGGCTACGCCTTGGTCTTTAATGATTTTTGTATAAAAGAAAACATTCTGCCTAAATATACTAATATATATATATATATATATATATATATATATATATATATATATATATATATATATATATATATATATATATATATATATATATATATATATATATATATATATATATATATATATATATATATATATATATATATATATATATATATATATATATATATATAAATGAACTGCAGTGTTTGTTTGTTCTTCAACCACGCCCAGACTAGGGCCGGATATGCACAGACCCTTATATATTCTGAATCAGGGGACCCAAGGAAGGTTTTAGGGGGTCAAAATTCGGATCTGGGTCTCGGGTAGAGTGTTCACCTTTTTGGCCCAGGCAATGCTGGGTCTCTCTGCAGCCCAATTTTTGGCATACTCACATGACCTCCAGCTTGGACATAGACTGTGTGAGGTTGACCTCCAAGGTTATTTGAAGTCACCGGTCGGAGGTAATTTGGGGTTAGGGGTAACAGTAAAGAACTGTGCACAAATACTGTGGGTTAGTCTGTGAAAGCTGAAATAGAAAGTTCCTGGACCTCTTATAATCCTATAATCCCTCTTCAAGGGAATAAGAGGTACATGATCTTTCTGGTAGAAAGTTTGAACTAGAACTAATAGGATTAGAGTGTTCGCCTTTTTGGCCCGGGCAATGCCGGATACCCCTGCTAGTGTCACAAACAACTTATCAGTACAGGTTCAACAAGTCAAACATATTATTCTGTAGAATAACATATACGGCTGAGGGAAAAGTTTCAACACTTATAATATTTGGGGGTGGGTGAGTAGTGGGAAAGCTTACAATCTAATGCAAAAGATTTGCGCATCTCAGTCGGATGGAAAATTTTAAGATGAATGGAAATTGTAAGTTCTATAGCCGCTTTTTCAGACAGCCACCGTTCTTCTCGTCAGGATTCTGTCCTATCACCAGTTCTCTTCCTTCTATTCATCAGTGACCTTCTAAGATCTATATCTAACCCTATACACTCATTCGCTGATGGCTCCACCCTTCACCCTTCCATTTGCTTCCCACCATGGGCATCCAGAGAGGGGCCAAGGGGGGACAGTTCAAGGATGACTGAGTGATTTGAGTCGATTCATGCATTCTGTCACTCTGCATTTAATGTAAGTCATGTAACTCATGTAAGTATATGCCTATGCCTATTTGGAGTGTGTGTATTTTGATATATTATAACCGCACATATATGTATAATTTGTTTTGCCCCCCCTTACAAAAAATCCTGCGGACGCCCCTGCTTCCCACAGTGTCCATCTCAGCAGTTACTTCAACAGACAAGGGATGAGACTATGGCACACCTAATGTCTGACTTAGCCCATATATCTGACTGTGGTAAAAGTAACCTTGTTGTTCTTAAAGTTTCAAAAACTCAGTCCTTACATCTTTAAACCCATCAGAATCTTCTGCAACTCTAATTTTTAACAATATCCAACTCAATTCTGCATCATCTTTGAATATACTTGGGGTTTCATTCGCTTGGGATTTATCTTGGAAAGATGATATTACCTCTCTTGTAAAAATCTACTTCCAACAGATTAGATGCGCTAAGCCGACTCCTTGCCTTTACCCCTACACATGTGTTGATTTTATACATGGGTTTTATTCGTCCCTGTGTAGAATACAACTCTAATGTGTGGGGAGTCTCCCCACATACAGGTCCTCTCAACAGAATGAAATCCAAAGACTTTTTATCTCATCAATTCTCCTCCACTTACTAGGTCCCTTGGACCTCTTTGTCATCTAGCCACACTGTTGCATCAGTATCTCTTTTCTATCACTACTTCGATGTTCACTGCTCCTCTGAACTGTCTGCTTGTATCCCTCCACCACTATGGCAGGTGCAAGGCTCCCTTGTAGCAACAAAGTCTCATAACATTTCTGTCGAACTCTCTAATGCAAGAGTTAACTATTGCTCCCAGTCCTTCATGTATGCAACAGGTCATCTATGGATGTGTCTTCTGTTTGCAGTTTTCTTATTTATTGCCTATAACCTCCAATCTTTCAGATGTGGTGTGTCCAGGCATCTCAAAATGAACAGATCTTGAATTTGGCTCTCCATTATATTGTGTGCATTTTTTTTTCTTGAAGAGAACAGTCCTACAGGCTTCTGGCGTCTCTTTTCTTCTTCCTTGTACAAAAAAGTAAAAAGAAAAAAGCAAGAAAGAAAAAACGACAGTGTGGAAAAATTCAGCATTTCTTCCCACCTCGATGCCAGATGAGTTACATATAACAACAGGGTCGGTGATGGAGCGAATGAACTTGCAAAATTGCTCAGCACCACGCAATCAAGTGAACATGTACAGGTTCAATAATACTCATGTGAACCACAGTGATATAATATTCATGTGCATACAACTGAATGCATTTTTTTACATTCATGGCAGCCACATTCGAGGGTCTAAGCAGTGTAGAATCGAATGCAAACGTTTCAAATAGCACAATCCAGAAGGGAAAGTGCAAAACCATGTGAAAATATTCTGTAAGACTCACTTCGACCAGTGTCTAAGCATAGTAAAAACGTGAAACCCAGTTAATAATTACACCAAAAACATTTCTAGTATCCCAGATGTCTAATAATATATACAATTGAATGCAAAAGTTCCAGCATAAAATAAATAATTAAATAAAGCAAAGGTCAATGTAAAATATCGACACTTACATCCACCGCGATACCAGGTGAGTCGTACACAATAACTGGGTCTGCACTGGAGGGACTGAACTGGTAAAACTGGTCAGCACCGCGCCACCAGGTCAGGGAGTAAAGGTTTGCGCCCTCCAGGTCAAAGCGGCAGGCTAACTTTACCGTGGAGCCCACCTTGACAGCACTGGGCACCTGCATCTCCGTGATTCGAATCCCATCCGTCCCTGGAAGCAAAAAATTATGGATATTAATACGTAATAGCCATGAATTACCAAAAAAAGAAAGAGACGGAGAACAAGAGGAAAGAAAGAAGACTGCTCTGGATTGCCTGTCATCTACACAAAGGTCATTTAGGGCGACAGTTTTTTGCTGAGGTTCAGCCTGCCTCCAGAATATGGCACGCACCATCGAATTTAAACCCACGTCCTCCATTGTAGTCTTGAGTGAGTACGAACAAGATGGATACAAACTTTGTCTGACCATATGACCTGCCAGGCATTCGAACTCGAGATCATCCAGTTGCAAGATGCACCACTAGCTTCCCCAGGAATCCAGAAATATGGTAGTCGTCTGAACACTGGTTCTACCCATTTTCACCTTTCTCTGGGCCAATCGGACTCTTGGAAAAAGTGTTTCCCCTTGTCCCTGTTCATCAAGCAGTGCAACTGGGCAACTAGATTTCATTTTTTTTTTTTTTTTTTTTTTTTTGCTGTGTACTGTTTTCTAGGAGAATACCATACCTTAGCAAACACTCATATCTGCTTTACTTAATCGTCGTTAAACTGACAGGCTTTAATCCTAAGTCCCTTTCTTCTTCCGTATCCCCATCCCTCACCTCCCCTGGTATTATTTGTCCAAGATCAGATTAGCGTTTATTTTTAATAATATCTTTCTGTCAATAACCAGACGTCTTAACCCCAGAGAGGGTAATCATGTACAAATCGCCTCCAGATCATCCTGTCCTTTATCGTCAAGTTGCCCTCCTTCCAAAGTCACACCACTCTCATATATAAACACTGCCTCTCCACCCCATCCCTCCACTTCATCCCCGATTTTCTCCTCTCCTCCAGCACCTGATTCACACGCGTCATATTTATAATAATATGCCACATCTCAAGCGAAGCTACACACATCAAAAGTTTTAAGAAAACGGGTATATAGATGATGTAAAGCATGCAACCATCCCCGACCCCAATTAGGCTTGTGATTATATAGATGTTTCACTAACAAAGTGTTTCCAAAAGAGTTGTAACAGATGTTTAAGCTGATTAATCCGTTATCCACACCTATCATAATTATCTAGTATGTATGTGTGTATATGCAGTATATATATATATATATATATATATAGAGAGAGAGAGAGAGAGAGAGAGAGAGAGAGAGAGAGAGAGAGAGAGAGAGATCGTAGGTAGCAAAATCAGTAATGCTGAGGACTGATGAAAGGTTCATACCCAGTGAAGACTGCAAGAGGTGGGTGTGCGGCAAGGATTACGAGCAATAAGGAGGGCAAGTCTTCCTAAAGGGTGAGAAGCTAATAATATCCGTTATATGAATGACAGATGGCAGTAAAATGCTGTATTCTCTTTGTCGTAGGAGATTTCGCAGCTTTTTCTTGCCATACACCATTTTATCACACTTAGGCACATATGACTCACTCATATCTGAGTAACATCGTCTGGTATTAGCTGGAATATAATACTAGAGTTATCCCGCCCATGCGAAGCTTATGTAATAAATACTAACACGTAAGTCCGTCTCTGGCTACACCTAATAGGGAGACGTCTCCCTACTCATTTTTTTTTTCCACCATGGAGTTATTCTCACTCCATAAATCCATTTTCCTCCATGAATTTTATTTCCCTCTTTGATATTTCCCTCTTGGACCAGTTCCTCCCCATTAGCCAGCTTTCCCCATTGGACCTAGTTCCCCCATGGTTCTATCTTACACCTTGGATCTCTTATCCCCAGTTGAACCTATTTTCCCTCCTCGACCTAGTGTCTTCAGTGGACCAGTTTTCCATCTTGAGACATATGCTGCCCATGGACCTATTTTCACTATGCATTTATTTTTCCTTCATAAATCTATTTCCCCCCATGGATCTATTTCGTTCTATTGACGAATATTACCTATAGGACCCACGGTACCACTTGGATCCATTTCTCCCACAAACATATCCTCACATGGACATATTTCTCACATAAATTTACGAATTTCGAGCCATATACCTTATCTCCAATAGACCTATTTTTCCCCAGCAACCCGTCAACTAATACATCTACCCACTCAACCTAATGAATACGTTCGTCTCCTCCCTTGTCCTCTGGGAAACCTCACATCCACTCCTTCCAACCCCCACCCACGAACCTCACCCACCCACCCACCCAAAACTACCTGGCCTTCCATCCACTTCACCCTACCCACCCACTCATCTACCCCACTCACACCACTCGCTTAGTTCACCCAACATCCCCATTTACTCATCCCACCAACCACCGTCCTCACTCTCCCCACCCATTCGCCCTGCCCACTTCGCTCACCTCACCCAACCACTCCACCAACCCTGCCTGTCCACTCACTAATCCACCATCCTGACCAACCTCCCCCACCACCTCACCACATTCACTCTAACCGCCTCACCTGTCAGCCCACCTACGCTTCTTCCATCCAAACGCACCCATTTGCTCACCAACCTAACCACCCAGCCACCAGGCTTGGACAATCAGTAGGATGAACCGAAAACTTACACACACACACACACACACACACACACACACACACACACACACACACACACACACACACACACACACACACACACACACACACACACACACACACACACACACACACACACACACACACACACACACACACACACACACACACACACACACACACACACACACACACACACACACACACACACACACACACACACACACACACATACACACACACACACACACACAAATGGACAGAGAAGGGTACCTAATTTTATGGTACAGATATACAATATCGACGTTGTTTGCATCATGAACATTAAAGATAATACTGAGAGATTCCTCAACGCCCTTTCCTCAGCGTATTTAATGACAATTATCAGTCAACAGCCTTCTTGTTTTACAGTGTTTGTTGTAACTTTTCCACAGTGACGGTAATTTATGTTTAGGGACTTAATAAACCTTACCTTACTTAGTTTAATATTTCAGGTAGGCCATTTTTAAGCTTAGTCGTGCATCCTTAGTCATGGTTATTACATGGACCAAACTAACAACTGTTTCTCTAATACTAGGTTAATTCTGTCATCATTAACCCTCTTATGATTGATACAACTCTGCTATCCTATTCCAGGCAGGCTAATGCTAGACGTTTTAATTGAACTGACTGTGATTCATAAGGATCTGAGTGTTATTGCCATGAAGCCTTTCACTGTCCTAAGAATCAGGTATTTCATTCCTAAATAGTTTTTTTTTTTTTTAATAGCTAAGAATGAGCATAGTACCCTAAGTGATAACAGTGGCATCATTAAATCACCCATGGCCAGGACGGCTGACAGTACATTCCAGCTAATGCTAGACCATTAAATTTATCTGTGACTGACAGAAGCTACAGTGATAATACTGTAATTATAATAATTGGATACGCAGGTACTTCGCTTACGTAAATAGACAACTCGTTATTCTATGTAATATTATATACAAAAATTCAAAACTGGTACTTTTTTACGCCATACCTTCATGAGTGTCCAATTACTCTTTTCCCTTCCCTTCTCCTCCCCCTCACTCTTTCATTTCCTTTACCATTCTTCCTTGTCTTCTCAACCTACCTGTCTTCAACCTCACCTTGTCCCAACTCTCTCCTCTCTCTCTCCTCCCTATTCCTTTTACTTACCTTTCCTCTGATCCCTTCCCCCATTTGTCCCCTCTCCTTTCACCCACCCTTCCTTTCCATCTCCAATAAATTTTCTTCCCGTTTTCTCAACAACCCTTACCCGTCCGCTACCACCTCCAGTGTCCTCCCATGTCCCCTACCTCCCTCTTGTATCCCGCGTTCTCTGCCTCTCCCCCTCATATCTCCTTCCTCTAGCCCTCTTTCAGCATGGCGCCTGGGGATTTGCGGCTGATACACTCCCATTACGATAAGAAAAAAATAACTAAGTCGACAAAACAGGATCATCAGCTATACTGGCATCATAATAAGTTGGGTGAAAGAAACACTTAGAAAAATGTTTGAAATTCACAGCTTTTCGGGCCAGTACTTAATTAAGCAGTTATCTTGAAGCCACAGTTTGGCGAGGGGGTAAGGGATGTTGGAAGAGGCATGGGGAGATATTCATAAAGAGTCTTAACTCTCTCCTGGTTTGGGTAAGTGCAGCCTTCTAGTCCAGGAAACGCCAGGTGATTATTACAAAACCATAAAATAGCAGTGTTATAGACAGTTCATTCCCTTCTGCTGAAAGAGGTCATTGTCATAATCTTGTCTTCAGATGATTGTATTAAGATTAGAAGAGCCTAAACTGCAAATGCTTAATGAAGCCTCCATATTAAGTAACACTCTGTGGGGGCTCGCCTAAGCTAAATTAAATCAGATTATAATGATATGGAAAAAGAATCACCTTACTGAAGACAGAAGTTAAGCAAAATCCAGATTACAAAAACAAAAAAAAAAGTAATCAGGCTCAAGGGGTAAATACTCACTGTGGTTTGGAGGTCATTTGTTTGGAGGTACGTATGAGCGGCAGTCATTTTAGTGCTGACGTATACACACAACAGGATATAAAGTCAAATATATCACATAAAATTTGGAAATCGGATGAAAATTTACGATTTTATGCCCATGTGAATGAGTAAATGATGACGCAGCCCTGAGGGGATATTCTCCCGCATTTGGTCTAATCAGCTGATCAAGTCAGGTGGGGTAAGGGGATGGGTCTATTATGATGTGGCAGGGGTAAACCAGCTCTGCCGTCGGGCCCTGCTGCGGATGTCACTGATTGCGCAGTTGACCCTGGTGCGGTATGGTGCGGTGAGGATCTGTCCCTTCAGCCCTTGGAGCTAAGATGCAAATGAATGTGTTTGAGTGGATGAGTATATTGGGAGTGTGTCGTCCTGTCTTGGCTACCTCCCTTTCCTTGGGGGCGGCAGCCTAGGTATATAGATAGACAGATAGATGCCCATTTGAAATTTTAGGTCCGACTACCCTACTGCTAACTGGGTGGTAACCCTCTGATGTACTGAGGCATGTTATACGATGCAGATTTGAAAGGTGCACCTTAAGGTTTGGTTTCATGTCGATATGACGAATTTGAAAAGAGTTATGGCAAAAAAACACAAATCTTTTACATTTGGGGGGATTACAGCCTGGGCCTTGGCCCAATTTGGCCCAAAATATAATTAGGTGATCAGAAAGTCATAGCCCATCACCCTTGTAATTTCAGTCAAAGTCGCATCAGTAGTTTTCGCGAAACGGTCGTTAACGGACAGACGGACAAACAAAGGACAAACCGAGTGAAAACAATACCCTTCCCCAAGCCTCTCCGGGGCGGTGACGGGTAATCAAGCAATCCTGGATACAAAGGAAGTTAACGAGTGTCCAGGTAGTGTCAACCGTACTGATATTCCTTTTCATTTGACTATGAAGCTTTCTTGTAAATACATGAGTGGGCATAAAAATATAAATAAGAAGCGGTGCTAGGGCAGAGCAAACCCGTCCACGGCAGTCATTTTAGTGCTGACGTATAAACACAACAGGATATCTAGTCAAAGATGTCAAATATCAAATCTGGCGAAAATAGGGTTAAAATTTATGAACTGATGCTCATTTGAAATTTTAGGCCTGACCCCTCTACCACTAACTGGGGGGGTGATCCCCTTGATGTAATGAGGCATATTGTTATAGGATGTAGATTTGAAAGATGCACCTTTAGATTTTGTTTTCATGTCTATATGACGAATTTGGAAGGAGTTATGGCGAAAAAACGATTTCCGTTTACATTTTTGGGGCCTACAGCCTAGGCCTTGGTCCAACTTGGCCCTCTAATTAAATTAGATGATCAGAAGGTCATAGCCCATCATCCCTGTAATTTAGTCAAAGCTGCACCAGTAGTCTTCGCGTAAAGTTATTAACAGACAGACAATCAAACAGACAGAAAAACCGGGTGAAAATAATACCCGTCACCGAGCCCCTCCAGGGCGGGGACGGGTAACAAACAATTCTCTGCACGTGATGCTTAAAAAAAAAAAAAAAAAAAAATCTGAATATTTCCCCTAGGCTTTTCTTTCCCTTCCCTACTAAGACTAATGAGACAGTGCTGGAGGTCATGATGTATTTGTTGATTTTAGGCCATATTTGTCTTGATAACTCCAGGCCATACCACAGATAAGGACTGAAGAGGATGCCAGATGGATGTGGATATCATGATTCCGAAGGGTCCCTTCAGATGTAAAGGTGTTATTACAAACGGAATATTATAACAATTGTGACTAAATTCGATTATCATCAAGTGTCGTGTAAATGGAATGTTTTAAAATTGTGAGTGAATTTGCTAATGAGCAAGTATTGTATAAATGGAATATTATAACAATTGTGAGTGAATTCGTTAAAATTCAAGTATTATGTGATAACGTGGGAAGAATTCGCTTTTGTAGTATTACTCAACCTATGTTTCAATTACTGAACAAATCATAATATGGGGCGTTTGATTCTATTATCCACGACGCTATGTTTCACTTTTTTTAAATGAAAAATCTCGTTCAAGAGAGTGTCTCGAACTGATGAAGTCTGAAAACAGCTCTCCCAACCTATTTGAAAGTTACCCTTTAATTTGAAAAGACTACAGTAATCTTGATGCAGTTTCTTGACGATCTTGCAAACTAATGAAGCGATATCACAACTCCACTGCGAGATCTTGTTACACCTGTGCATATAGAGCGAGGAGATTATATCAATTGTCTGGTTTGTGTGTGTGTGTGTGTGTGTGTGTGTGTGTGTGTGTGTGTGTGTGTGTGTGTGTATAAAAAACTTCTGAACGGAACTTCACCAAATTTGAAACAATGATTGAGAACTATCAGAGAAACAGGAGGGTGAATTTCTTATGAAAATGGTCATACTTCATAGGTCAAGGACAAGGTAACTGCCAGTTTTGATCCAGTTCATACCATATTTCGTGGAACGGTTGAAAGTCAGGAAAGGACGAGATGTTTCAGTTTTGAGAACAATCGTCAAAGATAGAAGTTATGGGTCAGTTTAAGCGCTCATATTGCTTGGATTCGCTATGGACCGAACTTTAGCGAAATGATCTAAGGTTAGCCGTGGGTGCAGTGATTTTGCCTTGATAAAAGTGCGTCAAATGTCAGTGTCACAGGTAAGATCCACTTAAACACTCTAGAGCCATTTAGACGGATATGTAACAGGCAGAGATGAAGTACATCTAGTCAGAGAACAATCGGTCAAAGGTAAAAGACACAGAGGATGGTCAAAATTACGGTCGTATACCAACTGTAGGACGCGGGTATTGCTCTCTCTCTGACTGTCTCTTCTAGTTAAATTGATATACCTTGTTGATACGATGCAATAGAACTGTTGATCTGAAGCTTTTCTGGACTTTCATTTTCATTCCTAGAGTTGTGTCAAATTAATGCATCTCTCAAGAATATCTTGGAGTAAGGTGGATTGCATGCTGGTCTCATATTTACATACTAGTAAGATATGGGGTGTTATCCAAGGGCCAGCGGGAAAATGCAGGAGGGAGGGGGGGAGGCGTTTGTCAGCACCAGCCAATACTGTAGGGAGGTGTGTTGAGGGGGGAGAGTAAGCTCCACACAGTGGACGACTCGGTGAATTAGTCGGTTAGTGTTGGCCCCATACTTGGAGACCGATCTGAGTGGTGAGTTAAACCATCATCACCTGCCACTGAATTTGTGGGGTGGACACTTACAAGCCAACACATTGTCCTTAATAGTCAAATAACAATCTACACACCACTGTCTAGATCAACTGTCTTCTGTTTCAACGTCTGTGCCTTATCTGTCGTATTCTCCTCCTGCCCCCCCTGTAACTTTGTCCTTTTAGGTGGAGCCCATGGTGTCGTGGTATGACAGTTAGCTCGCAAATGGAAGATCATGAGAGATACTCCCTAACCGGTCAGACTCATGGATATTATGTGTTTATTCTTTGTTCAAGTTCAGTGAAGAGAATAATTTGGGACCTGAGCCTCAGTTGCCTAGACGGTCAGACTAGAGGGAATATTATGTTTCCCTCTAGTCCCTGTTGAATCAGAAGTATATCTAATGAAAGCCTTTTCAGTATCTCAACTACCTCCTAGCAACTTACTCAACTCAAGAATCGCCAGACAATAATGTGGGTGCGTGTGTGGGGTGGGGGGAGGCCCGTCCATATTGAGGGAGACGGTGTCAAAATGACAAGACAGGCAGTCAAATGCAAGAACCCTAAATCGAATCCCGGACCTGTCAGAGGGCACTGTCCCATCAGTTCTGCATTAACAGGAAAGTTTCTAGTTTCGAGTAATATCTGTATATTCAGAAATTTAACTTGGTAATTTCCTGGTTATGTAGATCCACTGAATGTCTGTTGCAGAGAGGTTCATCCAGCCGAGCATAAGCAAACACAACACTACAACATTTCTTGAAACTCAATCCCTGCCTGTTTAACGTGGAACTGGACGGGAGAAGGAAATATACTTAAGTGAAGGCTTTACTCTACCCCAACCCCTACCCAGTTTGAAAAACAAGCTTTGTGAGGTGCAGCCAGGATTTACATGGGACATGTAGTCTTTCCGAACTGGAGAGGTTATGTGTACGGCATTCATTATCCCCTGTCCTACCAGTCTCTTCTTAGCTGAATAAAGCAGCGTGGCTGTAACTAGAACAAAATGAAGATGTCTTCATGCACAAGAGGTTAAGGTCTTCGTAGATTCTGATAATCTTTCTGCTTCAGGTCGTATTCGCATGAGATCATGACACTTGCCAGCACTACTTGCTTAGCTATGTGTTAAGCATATTTAGGGTGACAGAGAAAGGCATGGAGGTTGATGATATAAAACTAACAGGGGATCGAGTAGAGTTGTATGAACTAAGAACGGAGAAGCACATGACGTGGGTTTGATATCCTATTCTCTGAGGTACGTACATGAAAAGCCTCTATAAAGAAAATGCAAGAAAAAATACGTTCAGTCGGTTAGTCTTGTCAGATGAAGCCAAGATTCCTGGGGCTTCAGTGGAATGTGGATGACTGTGTGGACTGTTTCAATGAGAATTCTACTGACAGGTTTCTCACCTCCTACTCTGTCCTTGTGTTTGGACCTACTTCACCTCATATTCTGAGGGAATGAGACGAAGAATGATAGTGAAGAATCAGATTTATATCCGTAGAAGGCGTGAGAGTTATTAAGGCACACAGTTAATATACTCTGTGTCCTAGTCTTTCCTTAGGCATAAACAGCCAATTTGTGTTAACTTTACTGCAAATGACGACTCACACGTGATGACAGCCTTACAAATATTCATCCTCAAAGAGGTGACTGAAGGTTTAGCGATCATTTCATGCCAGGAAGTGACGTAGGTTGGCTGTCTACACTTAAATATACTTCACTACGTAGCCTAACCTTGGGTCCCTACAACTGGACGGGGACAACATGATCCTGTCTTTTACTTTCATGGTATTTTTAAATGTTTCACTAGACAGCCACTTTATGTTATGTCGAATCCTTTCCTTACAACACAAACTGCAACACTCAATTTGCATCTGTGTCCCACTGCTGGGTGAACAGAGGCAAGAAGTGTTACTGTTTAGAAGGCCGTGGTTGGTCCTTAATCTAATCCGGGTACAGAATGTAGGTTGCGGAGATGCGAGTAATTATCACCAAGCTCTTTATCTCAGATAATACCTAATCATGAATTCTGAAACACGTACTTCACATGCATGACTGACAATGAAAGCCACTTGACATTCCTCGACGTTTGACACGCATCCAACGATGAACGATCTAGGTCCATAATTTAATTTCTAAGCATCGAATAGACGGTAACGTGACACCAAAGGTAGCGTGACTAACATGGAACACCGATAAACATTTCCCAAAACTACACTATACAACTTTCGATTAACGTTGCAGGTCCCTATTATGAGGTCCAAATAATAAACAGAGTGGGGTAAGGACCCTATCTAAAAATCTAGTGGTTGGCCCTGGAATCGAATCGGACAAAAGCACACACACACACACACACACACACACACACACACACACACACACACACACAGAATACAACACCTTTAACCCGCAGTAGGTCAAAGGGTCCGTCCAAAATTTTTACCTTTCCTGTGAACTTCACGTTCTACCTATTGCTCTCAGAATCGAATAACTTAGTTCTTCCCTGTCCCTTAACCGTTCCACCAAATTTAGTCCAAATCATATCAAAACTATTGAGACAACCTTGTCCGTGACCCTAATTTTTATCCTTTCCTCATGCCCTTGACCTTTCTCTAATTGTTATCGAAATCAAATTCCTTAACTGTTGTCTTACCCTATATCATTCCGCAGAATCTGGTGCATAAAATAAAGTTGACCTTCCAATTTAACCTCGAGCTTTAATCTCTTGTTCTGAAAACCAACAGGGCAATCCTTTGGGCGACCCACAACCATTTAACCATGTTTGAAATCTTGGTCCACATCAAATCAAAACGCGTAGTGGCATATGCAGGCAAGCAGGTAGTTTTATTTTATTTTTTTTTACTATGCAAGTGCAATTACTGTAGTCTTGCATGAATAAAAAATATTTGGACAAAGAACGATTATATGGACATATGAAGTCCCCAAAATACAAATAGTAGTGTTCGAAGCAACAAGGGGCAGGACTCACTCAAAGGTCCAATAAAAAGGTTAAATTTCTGGAGTCTAGTTGGCAAACAGGGTAGCAAGAAAGAGGTTCACAATTTTACAACTATCGACTCCAAGTGGGTGGTAAAGTCATCCAACATTTTTTTTTTTTTTATAACTAAGTCTTGCTATTCGCCTAGAATCTGAAGAACATTATTCGTTTTACATATTGGTCCCCAGTTACAAAAGGGTTAATTTTACGAAATGAAGGTAGCGAAGAGGACAGTGACAAGCTGGATTACGCTTATGACGGTCATGAAGACTGACAAGCTGTTTTTCATGGGCGATGATATTGGTTGAGAAAAGGATCCCAATTTTTCGTGAATTTAGGGGACAAACAGCCATCACAAGAGAATCGGCAGGAAAGAAAAGAAAAGAAAAATCCATCATGGGACTGAACGGATTAATGACACAGTAAAGGGGTTAAATTTGGAGGCTCAAGGTGGCCGTAATGGTGGCAATCAGGCTGGATCCCCTCACGCCCCTGCATCAAACTTCCTTCATCCATCCGTCTTGGGATTCCACCAGGCGTCTCGCTTAAAGTCTTTCGATTTATTTACCTTCATGAGGAAAGACGTGATCGTGGTTACTCTTGGACACTTTACTGCGATATATATATATATATCTTTTGTCTTTTTCTGTCCCATAAATTCCGTGTATATCTCTGTTTCTCCTCTCCCATCCTTCTCTCTCTCTCTCTCTCTCTCTCTCTCTCTCTCTCTCTCTCTCTCTCTCTAATCTGTTTACATGTTTACCTGTGTCTGTTTGTTTCTCTATATCTGGGCTTCCGTGTCTCTGCTTTTCTTATTCTTTCCCCGTAATATCCTCTTCTTTTGCCTCTCACTAATCTGTCATATCTTTCTGTTAACATTCAGGACACATCACCTACGTATCATTAGGTGTGTGTTATTAGTGTATATCTGCAACACTCACTATCTGTCTGTCTGTCTGTCTGTCTGTGTCTCTCTTTCTATCAGTTCACCTCAGAAAATGCCAGATCTTATTAGGTTTTGACACAGTTTCAGGAGTGTGTAAAGGAGTTAATTACCCTGCTGACTCATTTCCGAGACTTTACTGTGAAAAATTATCTCTGAGAACGAAAAGTACGGGTCTTGAATGACAGGCAGGGGAAGCGGGCTCTTAGTCCACCCAACTTTGACCATGAAGTGTCGGGACGGAGGCGGGGGGCGTGGGAAGAGGTGGGGAGGTGATAAGGAGACGAAGGGAGAGGAGCTTACAAAGCGGAGAGAGAAGGGGGGGGGGAGGAAGAGGAGGAGAAAGAGAAAGCCGGGGTTATAGAGGGGTAGGGTGGGGAGAAGTATTCGTTAGGGCTTGGATGGCTGCTATGTACCTCTTCCTTACCACATTGTCTATTCCTTTTTACCTAGTCCAAGACGAAGTCCGGCGAGATATTGTTTTTGGTCGAGTTTCTTTGTTATTTTTATCAATATTACGGAAAAACGGCCGAATGAAATTACATGAAGCTTTCAGGATATCTGCGTACTGGTCTTAAGAAGAAAGTGATTGAATTTTGGAGGTAACTGGGTGAACGTGAAAGGTCAAAATCAAGGTCACAGATTACCAGAGGGCTATAACTTGAAACCGGTTGAAAGTAGAGAGATATTTACTATTATCAAGATACAGGAACTCCAATATGGGCTTTCATTTGGCACCAATACCTTAGACCTTGAGTGACCTTGAAAGGTCAAACTCAAGGTCACGGATATTCAAGGGTCTGTAACTCGAAACTGGTTCCAAATAGATATTTACTATTATCTACATATAGTAAACTGGAGGGAATGAAAGAAAATGTTCTGGAAAGAGGTAAAGAGAGTCAGACAGGGTGGTAATGAACTTAGTAGAGGAGTGAAAGATAAAAATGGTAGATTACTAGTTGAGAAGGGAGAAAAAGTGAGCACATGGAGAGAACACTTTAATGAATTGTTGAACACAGAGAATGAAAGTAATGCGAGTATAAGTGGCTGGGGAATGGCTGGGAGAAGGAGGAAGGTGAGACGACAGGAAGGAATCAGTAGGATGGAAGTTGTGGAAGCAATGAAGAAAGTCAAAATGGGGAAAGCCCCAGGAATTAATAGAGTGTGTGGTGAAATGCTGAAGCATGGAGAAGAGATAGTAGTAGAATGGATGTGGAAGATGTGCAGATTGGCATGGGAGGAAGGTAAAGTCCCGGATGATTGGAAGTCAGGTATAATTATTCCCTTGTACAAAGGGGAAAAAGAAGTGTGTGGTAATCGTAGGGGCATTTGTCTTCTTAGTGTAACAGGAAAAGTTTACGGTAGGATACTTATTAACAGCGTTAGGGAAAAAATAGAGGAATTAGTTGGAGAACAGGAAGGCTTTAGGAAGGGAAAAGATTGTGTAGACCAGATATTCATTCTTAGATCTTTAGTGGAAATGTGTCTAGAGAAGGGAAAGAAGTTATATGCGGCCTTCTTGGATTTGGAGAAAGCATATGACAGGCTGGATAGACAAGGATTGTGGAAAGTATTAAGAATATATGGAGTTGATGGGAAGTTGTTAAATGCTGTGAAGAATTGTCTGTTTATTTGAAGGTTGGGTTGAAACAGGGATGTGTCACGTCTCCATGATTGTTCAATCTGTATATGGATGGGGTTATAAAAGAGAT
This sequence comes from Coenobita brevimanus, assembly GCF_032717465.1. Lineage (NCBI taxonomy): Eukaryota > Metazoa > Arthropoda > Malacostraca > Decapoda > Coenobitidae > Coenobita > Coenobita brevimanus. Next base: position 34,516,955 of record NC_137033.1, on the reverse strand, counting down.
ACAAGGTAGGGCAGTGGATGTTGGAGTGGCCCTAATGAGAGAGAGCAGTGTTTGGAAACTCCCTGTGCTGTTGTTTCCAGATGACACTGTGTTATTAATGATGACAAAGGGGTTCTGCAAGGCTTGGTAGATGAGTTTGGGAGAGTGTGTAAGAAACGGAATCTAAAGGTGAATGTAGGGAAGAGTAAAGTTATGGTCTTCGAGAGAGGTGACGTCAGTGAATGTACAGAGAGGAAATGGAAAATGTGAGTACGTTTAAGTACTTGGGTGGTGTGATGAGTAAGGATGGAAGTTTGGAGGGTGAAGTGCTTGAAAGGGTACAACAAGGAAGAAAGGTTGCTAGTTCCTAGAAGGCAGTGATAAGCCACAGGGAAATGAGCATGGAAGTAAAAACGTTATTACATGACAGTATTGTGATACCAACTCTGACATATGGAAGTGAAGCTTGGACGTTGTTGGAGGGACACAAGTCAAGAGTGAGAGCAGTGGAAATGAGTTATTTGAGAGAAGCATGTGGAGTCACATGGTTAGACAGACAGACAGATGAGGATGTGAAGGAGCGTTGTGGTGTGCATTAGGAGAAACACACTGAGGAGGTTTGGCCATGTGTAGAGGATGGAGAGTGAGAGACTGACGAGGAAAGTGTATGTGAGTGAGGTGGAGGGGGAGAGAGGGAGGGGAAGGCCGAGGATGAGATGGAAGGATGGAATGGAGAGGTATATGACAGAGGGGGGTGTGAATTGGGAGCAGGACAGTGAAACGGCAGGGGACAGGGTGACGTGGAGGCGATTTGTTTGTGGCCATCCCGTGTAAGGGATTAAAGCGTCTGGCAATAGATAGATAGATAGAACATACAGGAAGGATAAAATGGGCTTTTAATTGGTATCATGACCTTTGACCTTAAATGACCTTGAAAGCTCAAACTCAAAGTAACGGATATTCTTGGGACTATAACTCGAAACTGATTAAAGATAGAGATATATACTGTTATGAACATACAGGATGTCCCATATGGGTTTTTAATAGGTACCATGATCCTTGACCTTGAGCTTGAAGGGTCAAACTCAAAGTCACGGGTATTCAGGGGGCTATAACTCGAATCTAGGAAGTTTCATATGGGCTTTCATTTGGCGCCATGACCTTTGACCTTGAGTGGCCTGCAAAGGTCAAACGGAAGATCACGATTTTCAGAGTGCTATAACATGAAAACGGTTGAAAATACAGAGATATTTACTATCACCAATATATAGGAATTCCTATATGGCCTTTCTTTTGATAACGTGAACGGGCATGGTTTGTTCTCCGTGGGACCATTTGATTTATCTTTTTACCTTGCTACTACTCATCTAACAGTACAATTAGGGATAAAACGACTACTGTTCATTTTCTAGGGAAAGATTGTGTCCCAGGAAAAACAGATTATCTATTATAGTCATCTTGGAGAGGTTGATTGGCATAAATCTAAACCCTTTTATGCTTCTTCTCTTTCTTCTTCTTTAATACGAAAAGTCATTCTTAGACTAAAGAAAAAAAATCGCTTGAGGTTAGAACAAACAGGTTAAACAGATTCCTGAGTAGCCTGGGACTGCCCGACGTCACCTACAGGTTACACATTTTCACCTGCTTATAAACCTTATCTTTTATTAAAGATGAAACTTACACATTGTTTACTTTGTTGAACAATATCTATACTATCTATGCCTGAAGCCTGGAAACATTACTTTATTTACTTTCCTATTGGTAGCTGTCGAAACGGGATGCGGTGAACAACTTTGTATTTTCCTCTTAGTTTTCAGTAAACAACGGCGTCCCACAAAACTAAGGGAAAAAGAACCAGCCCATCACGTTTAGTTTAATAATAATGTGATAATGCATAATAAGGCTATCTGTGTATATTAAGCTGATACGAAAATTATTGGAACAGTGATAGCAAAATGAAGGCCTGTTACCATTTGGTGACATGGCATACCGGTAGCAAAAAAAAGTCCGTCTCTCACTCTCTGCATCTTACTTAAATGCTAGTTTTGACTCTTCACGATACTGCTCCCATATCTGAGGCTTCTAATGATGGTGAAGGTGAGCAAAATTGTATAAAGACTGGAAAAATGCGAGAAGTTATCAATTTTCCTTCACTCAGGAAACTGATTAAAATTCCTATGATAAAATTTCATGGAAGGAGTGGACTTATTCGATAAAACCGTTCGGTCACAAGGATTTTTTTTTTTTTTTTTTTTTTTTTTTGAGAAAACAAACGGTGGTTTCCTTTCTTTGCATTGGTTCTCAGCGCAACATGCCAAAATTTGTTATATATACATCAGATGACAAGGAATACTAGAATGGAATACTGAAGTTGCCGCTCTTGTCAAAAGTATTATGGGAACATAAATTATAAGTTTCCTTTAAAGAGGTCCCCAAGCAATAGTAGTTTACAGAAAAGAGTACATCAAATGGTTAGAAGAGATGATGTGGATGGACATCAGACAGCTCCCCACAAAGTAAATGTGCAGTGTCATGAGCGTGCAAGTCAGGTGTCAAATGTGAAACGTTTTATACCACATATATTGCTGGTGTATTTTCCAGGCGAAATAATTGCTTGTACTTACTTATACAAGAGCTAGATTTTGCTTCTGAAGATATATTACCCAGTAAGAGGGTTTCATGAATCTGGTTTGATGCAGGGTAACTTTTCTTAGTTGCTTGTAAAATTATTTTTTAACGGTTCCACTTTATGAGTCACATGGCAATCAAAGATAATCATATGGCTTGTCTTAAGACCGAAAACACTGACAAGAACTGTGCCTTACACGAAGAAAAAGGTATATTCAGCTACCTATATCTAAAATCTGAAAAAAGTCACTGTAGTGAAATCAGTTGATTCAGTGCCCAATGTTACCTGTAGGCGACACCCATTTTTTGCGAAAATATTGCCTTTATGAAGAAATTGTTTAAGTAATAGTTGTTTTGATCTGTCTTGCCAATAACTTAGTAAAGTTTCATTAAAATGCGTAAGTGGCTTATCAATGTGTTTTCCCTGGTGAAATAAAACAGCCTGACGGTCATAAAAACAAGTTAATTGAGGTTTGGAAGTTGATTAAATACTTTTAAAACACTGAATCATCACACTTAAAATGTTAAGAGCAAAATTCTGGAAGCATATCAGTATAACAGAAATTTTGGTTCGGGATTGGAGGGTATGGGATATGTTGGATGCAAGGGAGAGGCAAACCGTATTTAACTATCCCAGCCCTGGTTACCATGGGGTGGGAGAGATCCAGAATCGGGGGCAGGAAACTACAAAAGTAGATGTAGTAACAAACTGAAAAATATAATGTGCTGTATATCCAATTCACACGTTTTTCAAGTGATCCAAATTCTTTGTGCCATAACCCAACCGGACATTCCACATAACACAAATATCTCTGTCATTTCAGCCTATCAAATATTACCCAATTTCAGGCGTAGGGGGCCGAGGCTAGGCTTCTATAGTCCATTCCTTTTAAGGGTAAATGACTATTCTATAGTGTAAGAGGGGGTAAAGGAGAGAGCAAACAAAAAAGACGTGTTGCAGGTTCGAGGCTGTTCGTTATGGGGGAGGCTATGACGTACCGGTTCTTTGAATAAGGGTCAAGGATAAGAAAATAAAATAAGGTCGAAAAATATACGGTCGCCCTAAAGGGGTCGCAGCTATGACAGGCAGTCACTCTGAGTTCGGTCGACCCATCCACTAGACCACCAAAAAATACATCTATAAAGCGCACTATAATTTCTATCGTTGCCAGATTGGTAGCAGAAAATACCATAAGCCATTTAGGTTACAATTAAATATGCATAAGCAATCACACAAATAAAATAGTACAGAACAAGGACAGAATGAATAGAGACTGAGTACCTGGAGAGGCTACTCCGTACCGACTGGTCTTTGAGGTGGATAGGAGGTTGGATCGTAGAAATAAAATATATTGTGAGAGAGAGAGAGAGAGAGAGAGAGAGAGAGAGAGAAGAGGAAAGCAGGAGGGGGGAGATAAAAGTGGGCGAGAGATGTAGGGAGGGAGAAATGAAAGGGGAAAAGTTACAAAGATAAAGGCAGAGAAACGTCCGCAGTGCAAAATTATTTTCGTGCGTATGCAAATGACCTGATGAAAAAGGATTTGGCGAATGAAAAAGATGTGATGGGAGTTGGGGAGGAATTTCAGATATCCAATTTCAGATGCACTTTGGAGAAAAAAGGAAATGGAACACAGAAATTAAGGAGATTATGTAGAAACGATAACAATAGAGTACTGAGATAAATTTCTAAGTTCCCTCACGCCACTGTTTTGTATGCTTACTAGCACGAGACGATTTTTATGAGCTTAGCAGAGACCTCAGACACTACAGTTCTGTTTATCTATATACCGCACGAGAGAGAGAGAGAGAGAGAGAGAGAGAGAGAGAGAGATTGAGAGAGAGAGAGAGAGAGAGAGAGAGAGAGAGATTCCTTATACTACGATAATACTGCTTATTGAATGATCTAGTTTGCTTAGAAGTAAAAGAAAGAGTTGGATGGAAGATGGGTGTTATTCTTTAATATTAAGAAGACAGTATCAATGATTCAGCAGCAGCAACAACAAAAACAGTAACAGCATCAGTAGTTGCTGCAGTAGCTGTTGTAGTCGTTGTCGTCGTCGTCGTCGTCGTCGTCGTCGTAGTAGTAGTAGTAGTAGCACAGGTGGTGGTGATGGTGGTAGTGCTAATAGTAATAGTAGTAGCAGCAGAAGTGGTGGTGGTGGTGATGGTGGTGGTGGTAGCAGTAGTAATAGTAGTAGCAGTAGTAGTAATAGCAGTAGTAGCAGTCGTTGTAGTTGTTGTCGTTGTTGTTGTATTTGGGATTGTATTATCGTCGTAGTATATAGAGAGATAAATAGATAGATGGATAGATAGACAGACAGATAGATAGATCTATATCTATCTATCTAACTATATATATATGTACCAGGTATACACACACACACACACACACACACACACACACACACACACACACATATATATATATATATATATATATATATATATATATATATATATATCCTGGGACAGGATCCCACTGCTACCTGGCGCATCCCCGGGTGGCGGATAGGAGAAGGCCTTGTAGATATACGAGGTACTGTACTGTCTTAGACGGAGAGGGCTATGGGACCCAGATACATATATAGGGCTCCATCGAATATACTGGATAAGATGGCACAAAAATTATAATTCGCCAGACACTATGTGGGAGAGAGGTGGGATTCTTTGCCACACTCCTGCCAATCAAAATGAACTGTATTGCAAATGGTTTGATTGGCGTTCCTGTGGGATCATGATCTACCAAAGGTCCAACCGCACTGCCTCCTGTGCTTTCGAGAAGTGTGCTACAGAAAGTGAACAGACACTGCCTTGGCAACTTAGAGACCGGGACATTATAGAAACTGAAGTCCATGAAGATCTGTGCATACAATGTAAGAAGCCTCGCAGATTATGAACTTGGTAACTTAATGACTATTAGAAAACATTTGTTGGGATATTTTTGGTTTAGGTGAGTTCCGCAGAAAAGAAGAAAAAGTAGTTCAGCTAAAAGACTGCATCCACCTATTTTACTGCAGAGGAAGGAAACATGAAAGAGGTAGTGATGTACGATTTCCAAATAATAGAAATCTTGTAGATAACATCGTTAAAATCAGCAGTGTATCCGACAGAGTAGCATAGATTGTAATCAGACTATGCAGAAAACACACCCTGAAAGAAATTCAAGTATACGTACCGACATCTCAATGTTCAGATGATATAGAAACATTCTATGACGACATCACCCAGATTATGGAAGAAAAAAAAAAGACCACGTTTACTAGAGTCATGGGAGACTTCAATGCAGGACTTGTGAAGTCCAAAAAATGGAAAAGCATGTGTGAGAAAATTTAAAGAGGGAGAAAGAAATGAAAAACAAGAAATGGTGGTAAATTTTGCTCAGTGCTTAACGTGAGAGTAATTGACACGTTCTTTCACAAAAGAACAGGGAGAAAATGGACATGGAGAAGTCCAAATGGGGAAACAAAGAATGAAATCGATTTCATTGGAGAAGAAAAAAATTACACGATCATTAATGGCACTGTTATGAACAAAGTAAATAGAGGTAACGACCATAGAGTGATGGGTTGCACAGCCAGATTTAATTTCAGAAGTGAAAGAAAGAAGATGATTATGAATAAAAAGGTATGCCCAATAAGAGTAAAGGAAAACAAGGCAGCGTTTCTATTAGGAATAACGAACTGACATCAGGCTCTAAGTTAGGCCAAATGTGACACAAATGAGTTGAATGATAGACTAACAAAGTGTTTAGAGAATCAGAGGAGGTAGTAGGGAAAGCTTAAACCAAAGCCAACAGTTATTCAGAAAGATACTCGAGCTAATGGCAAAAAAAAAAAAAAAATGAGAGTAAGCTCAAAGATGAAACTTAACAAGAGGAATTTAGAAAATTTATCAACAGGGGACAGAGAGATTAAAAAAGAAAGAGAAACATGGATCAGACCAAAGAAATCAACAAAACAGGAAAACGTATCAAATAGGTCCGAAGTAAAATGGCACTACCAAAGCAAAAAAAATTATCACTGAAAGACAAAAAGGGTGAAGTCATTAAATGCAGAGATAACATGGTGATGAGAGTTGAAGAATTTTACGAAGAACTGTATGCATCAAACACAAAGGTACAAATAGCTAACTTTTCAGTTGACACAAGTGAAATACCCGAGGTAACACCAGACGAAGTAAATATTTCTCTTAAAAATATGAAAAGAAGGAAGGCCCCAGGAGAAGATGGAATTGCAGCAGATTTACAGTTGGTTGCAGCAGTAGAAGTACAACACAGGCTAGCCCACTATTTACTCAGTAGGCTATATAAAAAAGAAAAATCCCAAAACATGGTGCAACATTTATTTTAGTTTACAAAAAAGACGATACAAAAGATCTTAATACCTATAGACCCATTAGCTTTTAATCAGTTATTTACAAACTCTTCACTAAAGTCGTCATGAGCAAAATAACAAGAAGTTGTGCAAAGGCACAGCAAACCCGTCCCCAGCAGTCATTTTAGTGTTGAGCATAAACACAACAGGATATTTAGTCAAAGATGTCACATATAAAATTTGAAGTAAATCGGGTGAAAATTGACGATTTTATGCCCACTTGAAATTTTAGGCCCAACCCACCTGACATTGACTCCTTGACCGCTAACTGAAGGGTGACCCCCCAGATGTAATGAGGCATGCTGTAGCATGCAGATTTGAAAAATGCACCTTTAGGTTTTGGTTTCTTGTCGATATGACGAATTTGAAAGGAGTTATGACGGAAAAAAAAAAAAAAACGATTTTTACCCATCCCAGTTTTCTGGGGGGGAGGGGGGCTGCAGCCTGGGCCTTGGCCTAATTTGGCCCAAAATTTTAATTAAAATCGCAATAGTAGTTTTCGCGTAAAGTTGTTAACAGACAGACAGACAAACAAACAAATAAACAAACAAACGGACAAACAGAAAGAACACATACCAGATCTTGCATAATTTTATGCTTTTAGCATAATTTGAGGACAATTTTAGCCTAATTTTAGCATAATTTTGGTATATTTGACATTAATATAGAATAATTTGAGAAAAAATAGTGAACAGTGGAATGTGAAGGCAGCAATAGAAATAATTGATAAAACCATGTTGCTTGAAGAAATTTAAAAAAAAATATGTGCCATAATGATGGTTGCTGTTAACCTGACACACCGTCCACTACGAAATGAAACCGTTCATACGGTCCAGCGTCCTAAACCTGAACATATCATGTCCAGCTCAATCCAATCCCTCCCAGTCCCAGACCTATATAGTCAGTCATCTCACGTCACTTGCACCTCATATTCGTGGCCATGGGTCGTGGTTGGCCGCGAGACTCTTATAACCATCTTCCTGCTGTACATAAGTCTAGTAGTGTGAAAATTGCTAGGTTGCTTGAGAGTACTGCTAATGTCAGAGATGATCAGTGCACAGTGCAGATGTTTGAACGCCTTCTGAAGTTTTTGGTAGAACTGGCTGTGCATTTACAGAAGCCGTTTCCACTAAATGACCTAACTCTGTTGGAGGTGTGTTCCTTTCTTGATCCTCCAGTTATTGTAAGATGTGAGACAACATCTGTTTTTTAAATTTCCTCAAAATTTCCCAATGTGATTTCAGAGCGAGATGAACATGAATTAGACAGTGAATGGCTTTCATTGCTAATAGGCTGTGGCACTGACAGACTTTTGTCTCAGGATACCAACATTGAGTCATTTTGATCGGAAGTTCATGCAAGTGAACAATATCACACTCTCCAAATTTGCTAGAGCCTTGCTTAGTATTCCAGTCTCAAATGCTGATTGTGAGCAGATCTTTTCCTTAGTCAACCTGAAGAATGAGAGGCGAAGCAGGCTATCTAATGTTTCCCTGACAAATGAATTGTTATGTGGAGAATGCATAAGAAAAGTATGTGAATGTACAAAATTTCAGCCAACACATGATATGATCAAATAATTAAACAAAGACATTTACAGTAAATAAACACCCAATGGAATTTAACCCGGCCCGTCCCGACCACTTTTTGACCACTGGTACCCCCCAATCCCGACCATTTTTCGACCATTTTTTTTTTTTTTTGCTAAAACTTTCGCTTTTGGTGAGAAACATCGAAAATTCATAGAGAAATCGCTCACCTGAGGTTTGAAATACTCGATACAGGTAGGAGAGCCTCCTTACCTTACTGGGTTTTCTATCAGGCTGGCACCAAAGAAAACGAGTTCTATGGGAGGATAACTATTTCACACCACTCATAAACGGTATTTATTTATTTACTGTTACGAATTTATATGTAGTACAAGAGTATATTGGTTTTCAAGCAGTAATATAGGCATTATAAGCATTGTTTCACTCACTAATACCTGACCTTTTTTTGCCACATTACCTGATCATCATTTCTAACTGTTTCTTCCTCTAATGCTATGTAAAGTTTGTCCTCCACATTGTCATTGATTGGGGAATCACTCTGGCCCTGAATTTCGTACCGTGGCATGACATGGCTATACTGGCCAGGTCACTGATAACAGGTGAATTGCTGAGACAATGGCATGCAGGGGGGGAGGAGGAGGTCATGCTGGGTAAGGCATTGTCTCTGCCTGGCATCTTGTTGAGGAAGGTGTCTCGTGTATACGTACCAAAAATGACTAGCGAAAATTGAAAATTGTGGAAATTATGAACCTTGCAATTGCAGGACGTTGAAGTATGTCCCCGGGATTAGCTGTGACAAAACGTGAGGACGTGGAAGTACGTCCCCGGGACGCCGCGGGTTATCGATCATGTTTAACAGTAGCTAATATTCCATGTTTCATAGTCAGTTGTATTTAGTGTGTAGTTTTAAGAAGCTTCAGTTAAAAAAAAAAAAAAAAAAAAAAAGATTGTTTTGATTATGAGTTACTAATTATCTGTGATTTTGGGCTAATCCTCTTAATCAGTCACCTTTATTGGCTAATGGCAGAAATTTGAACAGCCTTAATTCCTTGTAGTACAGTAGCTAACTGCAGTGATAGTTTTTTTTTTTTTCTTCATTCAAATGCTGGTCGCTAATTGTCATAATAAAATATTATATAGAAAGTAGAAAGATTATGATACCGATCTCATCTCAATCACAAAAATGTTTAGCCTTGTTTAATTTGCTACAATTGAAAGCCAGCTTTAAGTTCTTACTCAGTATTATCTCTAATGAGATCTCCCTATTTTTCTATGTGCAGTGCAGTTGACCGGTGTTATTACTTATGCTTATTAAAGGCTGCATAGTAGTTTATGGTGAAAATAAACTAACTCTCAGAGTTAGCATGAAGTTGGCGTAATTTTGTCACCCCAATAGCATAATTGTGCTGGTTTCAGCATAATTTTAATTGGAGTCTAGCATAATTTGGCAATGGAGATCTGGTAACACTAACAATACCAGTCCATGAGCCCCTCCGGGGCAGGAACGGATAACAAATAATTAAGAAAACTAACCTCGTGAACAGACAGGATTCTAAAGCTGGTATTTGACAACTGATAATCTACATACAATAAATCAGCTAAATGAGAAGCCTACAGAATATAGTAAACCACTGGGCTTAGGTTTTGTTTATTACGAAAAGGCTTTTGTCTCAGTGGAGCACATGGCAGTTACAAATTCATTGCAAGAGGAAGTAAATGAGAACATTGTAAAACTGCTTGAAAACATACAAAGAGAGGGAGCTGCTACAGTTAAATTACATAATGACTCGGCATGAGTCAGGGATATATATGTAGTTTCACCAAAATTACTTACAGCATTCCTGGAAAGTATTTTCGGAAGGCTAGGTTGAAAAAAACAAATGAATAAACATAGAAAAAAGGTATACCATTTACGATTTGCAGATGACATCATCCTAATCTCAAAAACAGTAGAGTCATTGCAAGAAATGTTAAATGACCAGAACAAAGAAAGTCTCAAAGTAGGACTAAAGATGAACCTGTGTAATATTAATGATCGATCCAAATACACCAAAGAGCCTCATCTCAATAAGCAAAGAAATTCTTGAAGAAGTCGCGAAGTACAATCACTTATGGCAAATACTAACACTCTCGAAAGACCATGATAGCAAAAGAAAGAGACTCAATACAATTAGATGGAAAGCTTTCGGTAAACACACACCCTATTCTTAAAAATAATCCCTTCCCTAAAGTTTCCTTTCCCGTCGAAGGAGTATTGACTTCCATTGGTATCCAAACAGATTCCCTTGGAAAGGAAGGGAAAATGTTCAGGTTGACAGCCCTGTTAAGATAACAAGACCCATCCTGCTGAAATTTGGTATAGTGGAGCGTTGGATTTATAAACTAATACATCAAAACACATTTGCGATGTGGGAGGTCGCCATCACATCCATACTGTTGGTTTGTGTTCAGTCGTAAATGCCATTCTAGCCAGCATCGCAGTGGTGTTCACTCAAGACAATATTGTGATAATAAATTATATTCAAGCAATAATATTATCTTTAATGTTGTTCTTCGTGAATGTAAGAATCACTTGTTAACGTTAATGTAAGAATCACTTGTTAACGTCCATCTCATGTAGGGGAGAGTGGTGAGGTTTCGGACGGAGGAGGATCCGGACAGTACTAGTCCTGAAAAACGTATGGGTCCCTCAGTTGTGAGAAACCGCGTGAAATTGCGAGACTTTTGTGTAGTTTCGTTACGTGGATTTTCGTCAAGGGCTGCCGCTTCTTTTGAAATGTAGGTTACATTTTGTGGTTTTTCGTATTTCCTATGTAATTTTTCGATTTACTATCGTAAGCTGTGGTACTATGAATATACTGAGGAAGTGAATATTCAATACTAGAGGTGAAACTGCATCGTATACTCGAGATATTGCAGCTGTTGTCGACTTGAAAGCTGCCAATAATTTTGAGCTGAGACCATTAAAAAAATATTTGTATATGTGGGACGGTTCGGACACTATGGGAGGGTGAGGATTCGGACATGTCCGAATCCTCCCACCAATTTAATTGATTATAATCACATAAATAAGAGGCGTTAACAAGCAATCATTAAGTAATTTAGTATAACTATATTATGTCTAATATACTATATACTATCGTAGGCTATATATTATAATATAATTATATACTACCGGTAAGTATATAGTTATATACTGTGTAGCCTACTGTAATATAATTATATTTTGTACTAAGCAATATTCTTGATGAATTATTCAGCTTTGACTGTGGACACCCTTGAGTTTGTGTGATTTTGTATATTGGAAATAATTTTCTCTTTTAATGTTATGAACCCCATTTGAAAATGAATGAGGTTGAAGAACCTTACAAATTCATTTCAACTAAGGGACCCATCTGAAATCTCATTATTGCAAAATTTGCCTATATATTGTTTCAGGGGTACGAATTCTCACAATGGGACGCAAATATAAGAAAAAAACTAACAGGGAAAGGGATGCTGCTACTCTAGAAGTTGCTGTTAAGGAAGTGATCGAGAAAAATGGCTCAATAAGAAAAGTGGCTGAGAGGTTTGGAATCTCTCGCAGCA
>NC_137033.1:34384837-34502337 GCF_032717465.1 Coenobita brevimanus | reverse complement strand
AAGGTATCCTGTGTATACGTACCAAAAATCACGAGCGAAAATTGAAAATTGTGCAGATTATGAACCTTGTAATTGCGCAATGTACCAGTACATCGACGGGTCTAGCTGTGACAAAACATTGCGATGTACCCATACGTCGATGGGATGCCTCGGGTTAATATTGGTGGTGGGGTTATGAGGGGCAGACCGAGAAAGACATGGGACGAGGTCATTCAGTGTGACCTCAAGGTTAAGGGACTGAACAGGGAGGCTGCAACAGATTGTGCAGCATGGAGAGCCGCCATTAGGTGACAAAGGCCGACGCATGCAAGCATGTTGGAGCCTTTAAAAACGAAACGAAACGATCTATCTATCTATCTATATCTATCTATCTATATATATATATATATATATATATATATATATGAGCCTCTGTGGTACAGTGGTAGAGTGTGCGTTTCACACGCTGGTGATAGCGGGTTCGCCTCTCTCCACAGTTGTAAAAACTTTGGGAAAGCGTTCACCAAGCCACTTGCTACTTTGGCGGACACAAGGGGTGCTGTGGTTGAACCTGTGTCGCATACTAGTATTCCTGCACCCAATCGGCTTAGAGGGGGCCGATTACACTTGGTTCACAAACTACACACACATCCAAAGCCACTATAACACTACAATCACACTCACAAGCACTTCTCACCCTACATACAGTCTCTATCAGATAGCCTAGGCCACTGGGTAGAGATACATTGGCTGTATCATCCCTGCTTCGGTAGGGATAGGCTGGTCCTGCAGTGGACCTCAACGGCTGATGATTATATATATATATATATATATATATATATAAGCAGGGGCAGGATCCCACTGCTACCTGGCACATCTCAGGGTGGTGGATACGGAAAGGCCTTGCAGATATAGGAGGTACCGTCTTAGATGGCGTGGATCTTTGGACCCTTATGGATAAATAGGGCTCCACTGAATGAACTGTATAAGATGGCTCAAAAACTACATCTCACCAGAAAATGCATGGCAGGGAGATGAGATAATTTACCACAATCCTACCGACCACACATGAATTCTACTGTCAGTGATTTTACGAGTGTTCCTGGTGGATTATCATCTGCAAAAGGACCAACTGCAATGCCTCATGTGCTTACAGGCAAGGTGCCACCGATAGTGAGTAGGCACTGTCTTGGCAAATCAGAGACCAGGACATTAAACAAACTGGAATCCGTGAAGATATATACATACAATGCATGAAGCCTCGCAGAAGATTACAATCTTGATATCTTAATGACTGAATTAGAAAACATTATTTGGAATACCATACTTTTGAGTGAGATCCACAGAAAAGAAGAAAAATTAATTCGGGTCCAAGACAGCAACCACCAATTTTACTACAGAGGAGGGAAAAATGAAGGAGTTAATGATGTAGGATTTCTAAATAACAGAAAACTTGCAGACAATGTTGTTAAATTCAGCAGTGTATCTGACAGAGTAGAATGAATTGTAATTAGACCATGCAAAGTATACACCCTGAATGTTATACAAGTATGTGCACCAACTTACTGAATTTCAGATGAAGAAATTAAAACATTCTATGATGACATCTCCCAGATTATGGAAGAAAAAAAGACCACATAAACTATCCTTATCGGAGACTTCAGTGCAAAAGTTGGGAAACCGAAAAATGGAGAAGCATGTATGTGAAAATTTGGATAGGGAGAAGAGAATGAAAGAGGAGAAATGGTGATAATTTTGCTGTAATGTATAATATGAGCAAAATGAACACATTCTTTCACAAAAGATCAGGGAGAAAATGGACATGGAAAAGTCCTAATTGAGAATAAAAGAATGAAACCGACTTCAATATAGCAGAGACAAAAAATACGATCACAAATGTCACAGCCATCAACACAGTAAGTATAGGAAGTGACCACAGAATGGCGGGTTTCACGGCCATACTCAATTTCACAGGTGAAAGAAAGAAAATGATTGAAAATACAAAAAATATATATATGCCCAATAAAAGTAAGTGAAAACAAAGCAGCCTTTCAATTAGAAATAACGACCAGATTCCAGGCTAAAAATTTGGCTGAGTATGACATTGATAAGTTGGATGGTAGACTACGAAAAATGCTAAGATATTCAGCAGAGGAAGTAGGGGGGGTTAAAACAACGAGAGTCAAAAATATTTAAAAAAAATAAAAAAAGCTCATGCAAAACAGAAAGGAGATGAAAGTAAAAATAAAGAAAGATGAATGAGAATGAGAGGGAGTAAATAAGCTTAACAACAGGCAGAAAGAAGAGTAAAGAAAGAGAAACATGGATCATTTTGCAGAAACCATCAAAATAGGAAAAAATCTGAAACAGGTCTGAAGTAAAATGGCTCTTGGGAAGCAACAAATTACATCACTGAAAGACAAAAACCGTGAGGTCATTAACTCAGGAGTACTAAACATTTTTTTTTTAACAAACTCACTAAACATGGGTATATTATACCCGAGTTCGGAAAATTAAAAAAATAGTAAATATGCAAATTTATTAAAGCTAACACTTACTAAATTTAAGGCATCTTAATATTACCTAAACTGTTAGTAACTCTTAATTACTAAAACTGAGGTATTTTAGGGAAATTTAGAAAAAACATCCAACACTGCAAAATTGTCACCAAATTTTAGGAGAAAAAATCACAAAAAAAAAAAAAGTTCCACCAAATTACCCCAAACTTCCTGAAACCCCTCCAAGCACTTCTGGCTCTGCTCCAAGGGGTTATTAGCACCAAACCCATGTATAATATACCCACGTATATCACTGGTCAGTTATCACTAAACTCGGGTACACCATACCCGAACCCATCACTATGGACAATTCCCAGCCAAACAGTAGCGCGACGTGACCTACCTCCTTGAGCACTTGGGAAACCCTAAGGGTACTGAGCGTCCCAGCACACTGGCTTGGCGGGATCACTGTGTAACGCGAATGACGTCATAGGCGTTGGGTATATTTTACCCAAGTTTACTACTCCAGGGTTAAATGCAGAGATAGGATGGTGAAGATAGTTGAAGAATTTTTCAAAGAACTCTGTGCATCAAAGACACCAGCTTCAAGAGAAAATTGTTCATTTGACACAAGTGAAATACATGAGGCAACACCAGACAAAAAAAAAAAAAATTCTCTTAAAAATAAGAAAAGAGGTTAGAGTCCATGAGATGATAGAATTGTAGCAGATATACTGTCGGATGCAAGAGTAGAGTATAATACAGGCTCACTCACTTATTTACTCAGTGTATGAAATAGGAAAATTTTCAAAACACTGCATAATGCAATTGTTATATTGCTTTACAAAAAGGCGTATCAAATTCGTGAGATCGTGTTCTTACGGCAATAATTACGGCAATTTGTGACATTGAATGAACTCATGAAAAATATTGAAACCCCACAGAAATTTGCTCAGTCAATTAACCACTTATGTTTGCACTCAGATTTGAAACAGTTTAAAGCACGACTGTCTTTATGTGTAGACAGAAAATGTTCCACTGAATGATATTTTTTGTGTAATTATCGTTCCTCTGCCTTGTCTCTCTAGCCGTTGAGCTATGCCACCCCTACTTCTGGTGATCATGTATTGCTTTGTGGCTGGCGTGAGAACATTAGTCAGTTGGTGTAGTGCTGCCAAGGGAAGAGGACGTCGAGAACGGTGCAGAGAAGCAAGACCCCCGTCTTAATGCCTACAGCCTCTAGTAGTTCTACGACCACCGCATCTCCCCACCGAATTGGTGATCGGCAACAGTGGACGTGAGCAGCCTGTATGGCAGTTCGAACTGAGTAGCAGAGCCACCCAGTCTCCTCGCAGCCACGACTCCATTTTCTCCACTGACCAATATTTTCATTCTGTGTTTTCTAGGCTTAAGAGTATTAGCTAGTTGTCTGATTGTGAAAGCGAGTGATTACTCCTTTAAGTTATCTTGTAAAAATTCATTTTGTTTGTAATTAATAAATTTACAGTTCTTTTCTTTGGGCTTGATTCAGTGGAAGAATCGTGTTTCAATTATCCATACTGTGCTTACTTTGGTTTGCTACTCCCAGTTTATTCAAACTTATTATAATAATCATGACTGGTAGTTCAGCCAGTTATTTCATATCATTTCATAAATCTGTTTGCACCAGCCAGGAGTTAGCACCAGCAAGAATATGTCTTTGTTAGTATTAATTATCAATTGTCATGGGTAAGGACACGTTCTAGAGGCCAACAGTATCAACAATTCAGCATTCGTGAGTAATTAGTCTCCGCTGTGTATTGTTGAGAAAGTTGATGAAAATCTCGCCTTTAGAGAATCGAAGTAAGCCAGAATAAAGCAAAACTTACTACTTTATTTCATAAACTGACAGCCCTTGTATCAGAGGTGACTTTTCTTTTTTTCTACCATAAGGAGTGGAAATATATTCATTATATTTCTTTTCTCACCGTGACAACTGACGACTTATTTCCAATCTATCCATATTTCACATCCCCCTTGACAGTAACTATCGACCCATTAACTTATCATTAATTTACAAATGCTTCACTAAAGTCCTAACGAACAGAATAACAACAAATTTGGAAGAAACCAACCTCATGAATAGGCAGGATTCCGAAGCTGATATTCTTCTACTGATCAACTACACACAATAAATCAGTTAACTGAGAAAACTACAGAATATAATAAACCACCGTGATCAGGTTGTGTTTATTACAAAAAGGCTTTTGACTCAACGGAGCTCATAGCAATTACATATTCATTGCGAGAAGGAGTAAATGAGAACATTGTAAAACTGCTTGAAAACATACATAATGAGGGAACTGCCACGGTCAAATTACATAAAGACACGGAAAAAAAAATTGATATGGGCATGCATCAGGGAAGTATAATTTCACCAAAATTATTTAGAGCATTCCTAGAATGTATTTTCAGAAAGCTGGATTGGGAAAACTTTGGAATAAACATAGATGGAAAAAAGGTAAACCATTTAAGATTTGCAGATGACATCCTCCTAACCTCAGAAACTGCAGAGACATTGCAAGAAATGTTAATGACCTGAACAGAGAAAGTTTCAAAGTAGAACTAAAGATGAACCGGTGTAAAACTATTGTTTAAATCAAACACACCAAAGAGCCTTATCTGAATAAGCAACGAAATTCTTGGAGAAGTCGAGGAGTACAATTAGTTACGGCAAATACTACCACTAACGAAAGACCATGATTGCGAAGTAAAGAGACGCACTACATTTGGATGGAAAGCTATCAGTAAACATAGTGGCACCATGAAAAGTAGTTTGCCGGAACGTATGAAACGAATAGCATATAACGAATGAACTATACCAGCTATGACGTACGGTTGTGAGACCTCGAAACTGAAAAATCGTTGGAAAATCAACTAATCCGTTCTCAAAGAGCAATGGAAAGGTCATTGTTGGGAATATCTTTATGAGACAGGAAAAGATCAACTTGGGTGAGAAAGCAGACTAAAGCCAATGACATTATGGAAAAAATGTGAGAACAGAAATAGAGGTGGGCAGGTCATGTAGGAAGAATAAGGGATAACCGATGTAGCAAGAGGCTGACTGACTGGAGTCCATGATACTGAAAGCATAGCAGAAAAAGGCTAGGCAAGAGGTGGAGAGATGAGATAGAAAAGTTTGCAGGCAAATCGTGGCAAAGATTGGCTCATCCAAGGAATTCATGGATAAGGTTGTGGAGGCCTTTGCTCAGCTGTGGACTTGCAATGGCTGACGATGATAATTTATATATATATATATTATACCAGTTCAAGAGTAAGAATGCGGGAGCTTCAGGCTCCTTCGGTTAATAACATTAGTGTGATGTATGATTTGACATGGTGATAAAGTGTGCTGCATGGTGTGGTATAGTCTCAATAAAATTTTTGAAGTGTACAGGAGTGCAGCGTCCCATCAGAAAATAGTTAATGAGAGAGAGAAGAACGTAGTAGCTCTTTGAGGAGCTCCAGCATTTAAAATTGTCTGTAGCTTCTATGTGTCTTTGAAAGGACTTTTGAGCCTCTGTCGTACGGACTAAGCTTCTCTGATTAAATTCGAATAAATTGATCTGGTGGTAGCAATAATAAAACAAAAACCGTTCTTGTTTTTATGGAACTTATGTAGATTATTTTTATTTACTGCAGTCCTTGACATCCTCAAAGAGCCGCATGAAAGAGTTTGGTGGTAACACAAATAGTACATGAAATTCGTTATCGAAGTGAACAGGTTAACACCTTCAGTACTACTGACTCCAGTAGGTATTTCAATCAGAATGAATCCAATTTATGTTATTCATCTTACAGAAATTCCAGGCAGAGTCAAAAGGTGAATGAAGACCAGAATGAAGGAGTGCAGTGAGACGGATATGTGTCAGAAATACGAAAGATAATGATTGGCGATATAACCGAAATCATTAAGACGACTGTATTTCTTCTACAAATTCGAAGGTCATTTTGGAAAGAAATTCATTATCACGCACCTTTCCATCCCGATTTATTCAACCCTCACAATGTGAAGCCTTGGAAATAAACGATCTACAAACATGCAATTACACGTCATGGAAAAACACATCTATGTTGTAAAAACTAAATTAACTAGTTGGCTATTTAAAAAAAGAAAGGACAATAGATGCTTTTGAAAGGCGCACACATCTCGGCAGTATTGTAAGGGAAGAGAAATAATTGCTTGTTGGATGTCCTTAAATGCCACCTTTATGTTTCACAGACCGTACCAGCACAGATAACTGCCAGTGCTCTGTTCTGTCCTTGTATCATAATAACGGCCATCTCGTCACCAGGCAGGGACGCAGTTCACGACGCACACCACACCCATCTCAGACACATCCTAGACACATCTCAGACGCATACCAGACTCAACACCGTAACCCCCCATCCCTTAATACACCACAGATTAAGCCTGGACCCCATCCTTTATAAAGTTCAGGGACTCATTCAGTGAATGATACATTTGTAACACGCAGTAGATTTGGCCTCCCGTCTAGGTAAGAAAAAAAAATATATATAAAAATAAAATTGGGATTTTGAAAAATGAGGAAGCTGAATAAATTATATATATATTATATTATATTATACTAGGTCAAGAGAAAAAGCTAACAAACCAACTGATCTTCAGAAAAACACCCAAATACGAAATCTGGCAAAGAAAATGTCGCTCCCTCCCCCCCCTCTAGGAGTCATTGATCAAAAGTCAAACATCCGATCGGCCCCAAAATCGCTCTTTTATGGATCCTAAATTATCTTAATACCGCCATGGAGGACTACCCTGTATGATAGAGAGAGAGAGAGAGAGAGAGAGAGAGAGAGAGAGAGAGTACGTGTGCGAGTGAGTGTGTGTGTACGAGTGAATCCCTGAATGCGTGAGTGCATGAGAAAGTGAATGCGCGAGTGAGTGTGAGCGTGTGATAGCATGTGAGAGTGTGTGTGTGAGTGAGTATGAGAGTGTGGTTGTGATTATGTGTCTGAGCAAGTGTTTGGATGAGTTAGTGAATGAATGTGTGAGTTTGTGTGTGAATGAATAAGTGACTATGTGAGGAAAAAAAAAATCTGGTATGTTGTAAGAGGTGGGGCGCCAGTAGGAGTGTGAAGCGAAATAACAGCACCGAAAAATATAAAATCATGTAAAGTGTATCCTTTCATATGCTAATGTTAAGGCCTGTAGGGCTTGTGTAGCTTTAAGCCCTTTAGACCGGTGACGCCTTGCTTGTTTTATTACCTCCGCCATCGAATTTGGGGGGAGGTTATAAGATCACCCGTGCCTGTTTGTTTTTCTGCCCACAATATATCTCAAAAAGTTACAGTCGAATTTCGACAAAAATTTTCTGGAAGGGTAGTCGATTGCCCAAAAGAAAAGTTGATCAGATGTTGAGGCAGATCAGGCTCCATAAATATATATATATATATATATATATATATATATATATATATATATATATATATATATATATATATATATTACACTGGGAGATTGGGCAATTCTGCTGATCTTTGGCAGTTTTGAGAATTTTTTGTAAAACTGATAGTCATGCTTTTTGTCATGGCACAGCCTGAATACTACAGCCTGATTTTCAAAGTTTTGGCGACAATGGCGACGGCGGAGGCATGCTGTCTTTGAGTGCGTTCTAGTTCCTGGTGAGTTAGAGATTTTACTGTTTTTTTTTTTTTTAATCTGTATGACTGCCCTTTCCAGTACTTGATAAAATCGTATGGAGTATGCAATAGAAACTGTAGAAAAAAAAATATGTCATCGTTTTCAAATGGCTAAGCTTTTATATTGATCGGAGAGAAAACGAAATCTAAAAAAAAAAAAAAAAAAAAAAAAAATCAAACTGTCACACTGAAAATTATACTGAACGATTGTGTCTGAGCACATACCAGTAGCATCTTCATGGAAGGAAACCACCCTACATCGCTGGCACCGTTATAATTATATGACAGAAAACCCCCGGCCACCTCAAAGGTTCAAACCTTAGCATGTACTCGTGTGAACATGGCTGCTTAGTGCTCGTAATTTCCATAACCAGACCAGCAAATTTTAAAAATATAAGGGCAATAAGTGAAATGCGTAGGAGGTGGATGGCGATCATCCTCCCTAGGAGGAGTGGTATAAAAACAAAACCTCTTTCGCTAACCTTTCACAGCAGTTCTATAGGTGGGATGCTCAGATGCAGTGTCACAGTGACAGTTTGGAGTGAGACTGCACACATAAATAACTCCTCTGCACAAGTACACTCTGTTTCTTGCGGTAAGCTCGACTCATAATAGCACTGGTTGGCAGCGGACCTAGGAGAAGCAAAAACTATTAATTCAGATCCGAAGCCCTAGGTTAGGGTTGGTGACAGTAAACAACTCAGGTTGCACTGAACGACATGGCCCCTAGGAGCAATGCTATTTGCAATCAACAAATAAAAAAAAGTTTACGCCTGCATGCATGCATGCAAAGCCATGGCCTTCAGAAACGTAAAAAATAATTGCTTTTACATAACTGCCGAATGAAAATATTGGACAGATCAAGTAATGGTGTGTGTGCAGATAAACATGACACTGCTTGTATTAATAGTTTTCCACGATGATAAAAGTGCGTCAGTCGCACAGGTATTATGAAGCACGCTTTTGCGTGCGACTCGGGCTGCGAAGTTAAGCAAAGAATTTCGAAGGCTTGAAATAGGAGTGAGTGGATGTGTGGTCCATTTTATAGGCACTCTACTCACAGTATGTGAAGTGTCCAGGGTAACATGAGACCAGAACGCCTGGAGGTCCCTTTTTATCGAAGACATCTCACACAGAATGCCGCATCAGGAGAGTGAGAGAGAGAGAGAGAGAGAGAGAGAGAGAGAGAGAGAGAGAGAGAGAGAGAGAATTATTTTCACTATAAACTAATACGTTAACTTTCCGATTTGCTAAGCAAGATCGACTATAGGAATCTTACTAACCGATCTTACCACTCCCAGACGATTTTATCCTATATATATCTGGCTTCGTGTCGCCTAAAGATTAAAAACAGTATTCAGAAACCCTGTAATCATGCCTTAATTATTTTACTCTCGCCAGTGCCAGACGATTTTGTTCAACTTAAGATTGTCCTCTCGTCGCACAAATGGTAAAAATCGTCTTCAGTTACCCCTAACCATAACTAATATATTAACTCTTTTATTGCTTCTACCGCCAGATGAGTTTACACAGCGTATAACCGTCTTCTCGTCGTCGAAGCCTGAAGCATAATCTGTTTACTATTGGGCTGCCAGTGCCAGATCTCTTTACCCCTTCTCCTCATGAACGTTTTTTTAAACTTCTTCTTGTTGTCTCCAGTCGAATATATTCAGCTTCAAAGAGTACCCTAAGAGTGAAAGTGTTAATGAAGGTTATATCTAACCCCTCCTGTTTGAGGAAGTACCTGATGAGCTTAGTGAATTCGTCTGGTAACGGCAAGAAACTACATAAAGACGTCCTTGTAATAAAGGATTTAAGATGACATATATACCTAAACATCCACCCTGAAAATGCTTTCGTGTTCCGTTCTCAAACTGGATTGGCGATACATAAGCTGTGAAGACTTAGAGGGACTATATTGCAGGTGGCATAAGAGGCATCGCAACCCCCTTCCTTGGTGATTTATTTGGCATATTACACCTTAACATTCATTTGTATGATAATCATATCTTTCTATTATCGCCATAGTTCTTGTCAGCATGCGAGAGGATATTGAAGCGTAATGTGCAGAATAAATTTCTGAGGAAAATGTTGTGATATCTCCAAAGTCATTAGGAATACAGCCCTATGACTCATGGACAGGGAGAGGAGAAGAACAAGGAAGGAAGATAAGGCTTCATTTTCTTCTGGGCTGTGGCATGTGGTAAGAGGTCATTTTAAGTTCAACATAATCTTCTGTAGTTGCCACGAGTAAATGAACAAGAACACTGGTCAACAGTTTACCTTCCTTGTTTCGGCATAACCGGAAATCGGCATAACCTGAAACGTCCATAGCCGCTACCCAGCATAATCGACAAAACAAGAGTCGGATATTTTGCATGAATCAACAAACCTTTAGCAAGACATATCCCCAGCATGTAGTAAAGAATATACAAATATGCACTAATAAGGATGGCAATTTCATATATAGGGAGATAAACTAGAACTCGTACATTGTCTTTAAGAAGTGAAGATGATCCAGCAAGTGGTTTCCAAGATACAGCTATTTACATATTAGTTTGTTTATATGAAAATAGCTCGTAAAATACTTAAAATGTGGCAATTTCATATACAAGGTCATAAACTATGACTCATACTCTATCTTTCCGTAAGATATGAAGAGAATCCAGAAAGAAGTTTCCAAAATATAACACACGAGAGATTTTTCCTTATATGGTCATAGCTCGTAAAGTACAGACAATATGGCAATTTTACATAATTATACACGAATCAGCTACGACATATACTCTATCTTTCTGTGTGATATGAAGCCAATCCACCTGGTACTCCTCGAGATATACTGTAGGCCCAGAAGGACAGACGGACAGACAGACAGACAGACGGACGGACAGGGACGATTCCTATATCCTCACCACATGGAATAATGGTGGCGATAATTAGTTTTTTTTTTTTTTAATGTGTTCGACACTGGGCATAGGCTTCACAGCCTGCTTTCAAGGCCCAGTAGTCCTCCTACGTACCGTACACCTCTACATGTCACCACTTCGGCGCTAACACCCACAGTCCATACTGAATACATGCTAGGGCTGTCTCATACAGGACTGGTGTATTGGTATTAGCGGGGGTATTTTTACGACATGTCGGCGGGTCTTCTGGTAGATCAGTAAAGTCTGATTTCTATGAAATTCAAATCCTTAAACTGTTCCCTGCCACAGCGGGATTTGAACCTTGGTCCGTTAGGACTGCAGGCCACCTCTCTACCGATTGAGCCAACTAGTTCATTGGTCATTTCACGCCACTTAAAGGACGGGCTTTTTCACATATTATTTAGGTCATACTGGTCATTTTCAGACTCGATCAGACCAATAATGGTCGATTTTCTTTAAATTAAAGCTAAAATCGGCCACGTTTGGCCTGCTAAAGTTTATTCAGGACCATTCAGGTACAGTCATTTCATTCCTCTCATTACCCATCAACAGAGAACCACTGTTCTCATCACCAGCTTTACTCTCACCCCTTTACTGCCATTGTGTCCAAACAGTTTCTCACACTGCCACTCATCTTTCCCCTTATGTCATTTCCATTACTGCTTCTTTTTTTCCCCTTTTTACTGTCATTGGCCATATCTTTCTATCTCTACCCTTACTGTTATTCCTCTTACATTTCTTTTCTATCTCTACCCTTACTGTTATTCCTCTTACATTTCTGTCTCCACCCATCTGTCGACTTTATGGTTTCTGCCCTTCTTGTCATTCCCTTTCCTGTCATTTCTCGTAACCTACCATCTTTATATTGCCACTCCTCTTCCTGTAATTCTCTTTGCCTTCCTGTCTCGCTACTACTGTCACTCCCATTCCTGTCATTCCCTTTCTGTTATTATCAAGGGGAAATCATCAAGTGGTAACAGGAGTGGCGAGAAAGCCAGGTGGTGAATCCTAATCGGATTAAAAAGGCTGATATGTGCGTCGCTACACACAAACCTTTTTAGTGGTGGAACTGTGGTGGATTTTTATCTCTTTGTAAAGGTCTTGTAGTGGTGGTGGTGGGATTGTGTTGGAGGTGTTGTGGTGAGTCTGTGGTGCTGGAATGTTGATGACACAGCTGTGGGGGTGTGGTTATGGTAATGATATACTTGTGGTAGTGGTGGTGGTTCTTATGTGAAGGGGTCGATGACATTTTTATAGGTAGTAGAAAATGTTGTGGTGGTTGTGGAGGTTTGTTGTCGTGGAGAGCATACTCCTGTGGTAGAAAGAAGTGGTGGGTGTGTCGGTTTGTGGTAGAGTGTAATAATGGAGGTGTGGTGAGCCTGACGTTTTGTTCGTGGTGGTTGGAGTTGCTTGGAGCTGGTATCCCTGTGTTAGAGTATAATGTGAGTAGTTGGGGGTTAGAGGTGGTGGTGATTGTGATAAAGCCTTTGTGTGATGGACGTGCTTGTAGTGATTGAGGGCTTGCGGTGGTGGTGTTGGTATGGTGGGAAAACTAAGTTGTTTGATGGTGAAGTTCATGATTTTTGCTGTGGTGATGAAACTATATAATGATGGAATTATATATCTTTTTTTTTCCTTTTTTTCTTTTTTTTCATTATATATTATCGGTGTGAGTGAGCTGTGTTAATGTTGTTGTGGCTGTGGTGGAGAGAAATTGTCTTTGTATGGTAGTCAGGCACAGATTTACATGAGACGCGTGAAGTATGTAAATCCCTTCTATTTTCGGCATAACAAAAATGACTTATAATAAAGGAATAATTTTATTAACCAAAATACTGTATATCCAATAAGTATATTACATACCGTATGTGTTAAAACATAATCATTTAAATGCAGAGAGGGACTTGGAATAAATGCTAAAGAATTTGGTAAAGTGTCAGCAGGAATTTAAATCTGGGGTAATTCCGCTAATAATCACCCCCATCCCCACCCCGTCCTTTCCAAATTACAGGATCCAGCCATGGTAGTGGGGTGTGATTATGGTAGGAAGAAATGGTGGATGCGCTGATGTAGTTGCAAGGTTGTGATGGTACTGCGCTCGTGGTGGAGCGGTGAAAGAGTTTACGGTATTTGCGTGGAGCTGTGTAGTTGTGGTAGGTAGTGAAACTGGAATGAGTTCGTTGCGGCGTAGTTGCAGTAGTAAGGTGTTGTGGTAGGACTGTGGGAACTTTCATTCCTGTATGGCGTAGGATTTGTGGTGGAAAGAAGTACAGTAATGGGACTGCGGATGGGGTGTTGTGGTAGTGAAACTGCCTTGTGTGATATGAAATTTTGATAGCTTATTGTGGTTGTGGTGGTGGAGGGGCTGAGAACACATAAAGAGAAGGAAGTAAGAAGTATGACTTGGATGGGTGATGGGATTGATTGGTGGCACACTTGGAGTTGATGACCTTTAGAAGGGGAATAAATACTTTGATGGTACTTGTACAAGGTCATAGTTGTGGGGATGCTGAGGAAATCATGGGACTGATGGGAGAGAATGTGAGCTTTTGTGAAAACAAGTATGTGTGGGTGTTGTTGTGATGATGAGCTTGTGAGGGTGTGAATCGTTTGGAAGTACGGCCCATGACCTCTTTTGCTACCGTAATGCTCATCGTTGCTAAATAAAATCAAGTGGCAGTTGCCAAATGTCTTATATGATCCAAACTACGGTAGCCGAACCTCTGGCATTCCTCTGGGTAGGATTCCCCAGGGCACAAGAGGTGTGCGCTCTTTTTGGGCTTTTATTGTTGCACTGTTTTGAAGTGCCACGAAACAATAATAAGAAAATACAAGGGATGAGAGTCAAGAAGAGTAGAATGGCTACTCGCGGGCCAAGTTTTGTGGTAGAAAAGCGAAACAGTCCAGACTGTTATAGGGTGAGACCAGCAATTGAGACTTGGAGTGACATTCATAAAAAATCTTGACCAGTTGTTGCAATACACAGGTCTCCACAGAAGTAAAATGTTACCGTTTTACAAAGAGTTTTCCGGCACCTTATTTTGAAGCACTTGTAATCGACACTCAGCTGATTAAAACTGTCTGATTTATGCTGACATATGGTTCCAAATTGTCGCGTTCTTGAAAGGGATACTATCCGTTGAAGTTTGGTTGTGAACTGTAGTGTTTAACAAATATAAAGTGAAACTTAAGGTATAAATAATTTTAACCAATACTCAAGAATTTTCGTGAACTGAACCCTTGGATCATGGCCAAAGACATCAAGAGAATGAGAGAAACAGACATGAAAGAGAGTACTTGTGTTTTTACGACGGGACAAAGTGGGTGAGGGTTATCCTGGAGTGCGATCCAGGTCTGCTGTAAGGAGAGTGTGGCTACTCTAAAGGAAAGCATTTGGTTTTAGAATACCAGTTCAAATACATAAGCCTGGTCATGAAGAGGACCAAAGAATGTGTAATTTAAGGCTTGTTCAGCCAAACTTTGTTAACATTTTTTATCTACAGATGATTTCTCTCTCAGTTTAGAGGAGGTATCTGCCAGTGAAAGGGTTAAACAAAACTGTTTATTTAACCATTACAATTCGGAAAGTTTGTATTAACAAAATAGAATAATCTGGGTTAAAAAGATGTCCTAGGGCTGAACAGGTTACATACACACATACAATCCTAGGAAAGGTAGAGGGAAATGCATGACTTCATGAAGTTATTTTACAATCAACTGACCGTCGACAGATATATCAAAGCTAAAAAATTTCTTTTTTTCCTTACTTTATTTACTTTCATTCTAGGTTCTTCCAACTATTTCTGTAAGTGTCTGTCCATTCACTGCGAGGGGTTCTCTCTGGGTTAAGTCAGATTATCTATGGCAACATGAAATTAACAGTAGTAATAATCGTTATCATAGTAGGGATTCGTGGAGGTTCCTTTCAATCCTTTCAGTCAGACGTCCCTATTAAGCTAAATGCAATAGGCCGGAGAATGACAGAATAACGGATAAAATATGTGTTATAGAACTGAAGGGGTACAAGGAAAACATTTAGAGTATATAACCATAGTCTGTGCACATTCGTAACGTACTCAAACTGGAATGATAAAAAGAGTCGCTAGAAAAAAGAAGTACAGCCGTGATTAAAACTAAGAGAGATTTGGTGTAAGCAAGCCCATAACTGCCGACAGTCGATTATAGAACACATGCAATGATTAGAAGTAATTAGCATCCACCTAACATTATAGAGCTTGGTCAGTAGTTACTCAAAAAAGTCTGCTAAATTATTTGCTTAAAAAAAATGGGGGGGGGGAGGATTGTCCACACTTTTCCACTGTCATTTTCAGTAATACGTCCCTGAGTCCTTCATGTATCATTTCATAGCCAAAGGGTTGATAATACGGATTTCATACTAGCAAAAACATTCATACTACAACTTCCACGCAGTCATCACAATCCTTTTAACAATCTTCAGTGTCGTCATATTCGCACAAAATATTTATATGTCTAAGAAGATTAGAATAAGCTGGGGAAATAAACTTTTAGTAGCAGAAGAATCTCTCGTAATGAAAGGATTATATGGACTCCCTCACGATCGCCAATGTCATTTTCTTGATCGTCAGTGCCGTCATATTCACGGGAAGTAATGTCTAAGCAAACGCAGCACACCCTCTTGACAGCTCTCTTATCTGTGCTGATGAAGAGGGGACGTTGAATTTCACACATTTGCTTATTGAATAATCTTATTTCGTCTCTCTCTCTCTCTCTCTCTCTCTCTCTCTCTCTCTCTCTCT
The DNA here is from genome assembly GCF_032717465.1 of Coenobita brevimanus. Taxonomy (NCBI): domain Eukaryota; kingdom Metazoa; phylum Arthropoda; class Malacostraca; order Decapoda; family Coenobitidae; genus Coenobita; species Coenobita brevimanus. Next base: position 34,486,452 of record NC_137033.1, on the reverse strand, counting down.
CTCTCTCTCTCTCTCTCTCTCTCATATTAAATACAATATATATATATATATATATATATATATATATATATATATATATATATATATATATATATATATATATATATATATATATATATATATATATATATATATATATATATATATATATATATATATATATATATATATATATATATATATATATATATATATATATATATATATATATATATATATATATAGTTAGTTAGTTAGTTAGTTAGTTAGTTAGTTAGTGCCCCTCCCCGGAAAACAACTAACTAAAAAAACAAACAAGAAGCCTCGGACAAGGACTGACCAAAAGATGACGACCCAGGACCGGACAAAGGACTTGGTAATCGGAACGTGGAATGTAAGAGGAGCGAATGATGAGGTGAAAGAGACAGACATTGTCCAGATGCTTGAGGGTGCGAAAGTGGATGTATGTGGAATAACTGAAACAAAATGGAGAGGAGAAAGTGTGAGAGAATGGGAGTATGGATGGGGTATATGTGCAGAAGTAGGTGAGAATGAGAGGGCAAAGGAAGGAGTATGTATAGTTGTGAGTAAAAGATGGAAGAAGAGCATAAGACAGTATGGATCAGTTGGGTCAAGGATTGTGTGGGTAAAGTTGAAAGTTGGAATACAAATGTGGGCAATTGTGTGTGTGTATGCACCAACGCAAGATCGTGCTAGAAGAGTGAGATAAGAGTTCTGGACAAATGTAGAAGTGTGCATGGAAAAGTTTGGAAGGAATGAGAGAGTGTTTTTGATCGGTGATATGAATGGTAAAGTTGGGAATGTGAAGGTGGATGGAATAGTTGGTGAGTGGGGTGTGCCTGCTGAGATAGATGAGAATGGGAGTGCGTTAGTGGACATTTGTGCTGGGAGGGGGTTGGTGATAGCCAATACCCTCTTCAGGCATAAAATGGTCCACAGGTATACATGGCGAGTGATGAGAAGGGTGGGTGGTGAACTGAATGAAAGGAAGGCAATGATTGATTATGTGTGTGTGGATGAAATGATGCGAAGATGTGTAATGGATGCAAGAGCTTATAGAGGTTGAGGGAGTGGACTTTCTGACCACTACTTGGTGGTGGCCAGAATTAGGATTCAAGTAAGATGGAGGAATAGAAGGAGGGAAAGACGAGTGGAAGGAGTAGTTGCAAGGAGAGTGGAAAAGTTACAAGAGGATGAGAAAAAGGCAGAGTATAAGAGAGAAGTGGAGGAACGATTGGGCAAATATGAATTGGAGCAGATGGGAGATGTGGAAGGTGTGTGTAGGATATTTACAGAAGAAATATGTGCAGCATGTGATGTGGTGTGTGGAAGGAAGAGAAGACGGAGGGGGGGTGCAAGGAACAGAGTGGTGGACTGAAGAGGTGAGACAGGCTGTGGCACAAAAGAAGAAATCATACAATGAATGGATAAGAAATAGGGGCGTGGAAGAAGTTGAGAGGGAGAAGAGAGAGTTATATGTAGAAAGAAAGAGAGAGGCGAAAAGATTAGTAAGAGAGAGTATGAAGAGAATGGATGAGGAATTTGGAAGGAATTTGAGTGTAAAGTGGAGGGACTGTAAGAAAATGTTCTGGAAAGAGGTGAAAAGAGTAAGACAGGGTGGAAGTGAAGTTAGCAGGGGAGTGAAAGATAAAAATGGTAGATTACTAGTGGAGAAGGGAGAAAAAATGAGCAGATGGAGAGAACACTTTAAGGAATTGTTGAACATAGATGATGGAAGTAATGCGAGTATAAGTGGCTGCGGAATGGCTGGGAGAAGGAGGGAGGTGAGAAGACAGGGATAAATCAGTAGGATAGAAGTTGTGGAAGCAATGAAGAATGTTAAATCAGGGAAAGCCCCAGGAATTGATGGAGTGTGTGGTGAAATACTGAAGCATGGGGGAGAGATAGTAGTAGAATGGATGTGGAAGATGTGCAGATTGGCTTGGGAGGAAGGTAGAGTCCTGGAGGATTGGAAGTCAGGTATAATTATTCCCTTGTACAAAGAAAAAGGGGAAAAAGAAGTGTGTGGCAATCATAGAGGCATTTGTCTTCTTAGTATAATAGGAAAAGTGTATGGTAGGATACTTATTGACAGAGTTAGAGAAAGAACAGAGAAATTAGTTGGAGAAGAACAGGGAGGCTTTAGGAAGGGAACAGGTTGTGTAGATCAGATATTCATTCTTAGATCTTTAGTGGAAGAGTTTCTAGAGAAGGGAAAGAAGTTGTATGCAGCTTTCATGGATTTGGAGAGAGCATATGACAGGGTGGATAGACAAGGATTGTGGAAAGTGTTAAGAATATATGGAGTAGATGGGAAGTTGTTGAATCCTGTGAAGAGTATGTACGATGGTGCAAAGGCTGCAGTGCGTGTGGATGGTGAACTAAGTGAATTTTTCTCTTTGAAAGTTGGGTTGAAACAGGGATGTGTCATGTCTCCATGGTTGTTCAATCTGTACATGGATGGGGTAATAAAAGAGGTACAAGGTAGGGTAGTGGATGTTGGAGTGGCCCTGGTGAGAGAGGATACTGTTTGGAAACTCCCTGTACTGTTGTCTGCAGATGATACTGTGTTGTTGAGTGAAGACGAAGGGGAGCTGCAAGGCTTGGTGGATGAGTTTGGGAGAGTGTGTAAGAAACGGAATCTAAAGGTGAATGTAGGGAAGAGTAAAGTGATGGTCTTTGAGAAAGGTGAAGTCAGTGAATGTACAGCGAGGTTGGATGGTGAGGAATTGGAAAATGTGAGTACGTTTAAGTACCTGGGTAGTGTGATGAGTAAGGATTGAGGTTTGGAGGGTGAAGTGCTTGAAAGGGTACAGCAGGGAAGAAAGGTTGCTGGTTCTTTGAAAGCAGTGATAAGAAACAGGGAAGTGAGCATGGAAGTCAAAAAGTTACTACATGACAGTATTGTGATACCAACTCTAACGTATGGAAGTAAAGCTTGGACGTTGTTGGAAGGACACAAGTCAAGAGTGAGAGCAGTGAAAATGAGTTATTTAAGAGGAGCCTGTGGAGTCACATGGAGAGACAGGCTGACGAATGAGGATATAAAGGAGCGTTGTGGTGTGGATGTGGATGTGATAGGAAGCGTTATGAGGAACACACTGAGGTGGTTTGGCCATGTGGAGAGGATGGAGGGTGAAAGACTGACGAAGAGAGTGTATGTGAGTGGGGTGTAGGGGGGAAGAGGGAGGGGGAGGCCGAGGGTGAGATGGAGGGATGGGGTGGAGAGGTATATGAGAGTGAGGGGTGTGAGTTGGGAGCAGGGCAGTGAAATGGCGGGGGACAGGGCGACTTGGAGGCGATTTGTTTGTGGCCACCCCAAACGGGTTTGAGGCGTCTGGCAATAGATAGATAGATAGATAGATATATATATATATATATATATATATATATATATATATATATATATATATATATACATACATATTTATATATATATATATATATATATATATATATATATATATATATATATATATCAGCCATGGCTCAGTGGGTTAGAGCGCTCCGCTCTGACCGAAGGCTTGGAGGATCGAATCCACCCAAGGGTCATTGGTAGACATCAGGAAGCGCATCCGGTCATAAAATGCTACACGCTCCAGTCCAAAGTCCTCTACCCATGGGATATACCTGCCGTAAAACCAAATTATATATATATATATATATATATATATATATATATATATATATATATATATATATATATATATACTGTACACACCACTACCTTTTCAAAATTAAAAGTAAAATGGCATCAGAAAATCAGGCCTCTAAGTCCCCGATGGGGCGGGACCATAAATTCCCCCACCATCAGCTCCTCTCCGGGTGACGACTCAGAGAGATGCCTGGAACCACTGTCTGACTCACTTCTTCATTTCTGCAACATTCGCGGCCTTTCCTCTTAACTTTCCCTCTGTCGACCACCACCTCTTCTCCACTAAAGCTCACCTTCTCATCTTGACATAGACTCGGCTGTCTGAGGCAACTGACAGCAAACTCTTTTTTGTTTCCTCCTACTTCCTCTATACTCATTTCAAAGCCAAAGGTGGATGTTATGTATATGTACGCAACGATTTATCTTGCTCTCATCTTCCTGAACCTGATTCTTCTGAATTACTCTGGCTTCGGCTTTCTTGTCATTCTCTGACTAAATATATCTGTGCTGTTTACTTATCCCCTAATTCCACTGACTATCAAAAATTTTTTGACTACCATACTTCTACCATGGAACACATTCTATTCATTTCTCCTTTCTCTGAAATCTCCATTCTAGGAGATTTCAATGTTTGCCACCACCTTTGGCTCTCCTCTCCTTTCATTGATCCACCTGAACAAGCCTACATCTTTTCTATCCTTAATGACCTAGAGCAGCTTGTACAGCATCCTACCTGTATCCCTGACCACCTTGGAGAGAGCTCCAACATACTTGACCTCTTCCTTCCAACTAATCCTTCTGCTTACACTGTTAATCTTTGCTCTCCGTTGGGCTCCTCCGATCACAACCTTATTACCTTAACCTGTCCTATCGCTCTGGTATGGCCTGTGGACCCTCCAAAGAAACGTCGTCTGTGGAACTTTGGAACTGCAGATTGGGAGGCCCTCAGACAGTACTTCTTTTATTTTCCCTGGAATGATTATTACTTCCATGGCCGGGAGCCATCTGAGTGTGCCTTGCGCATTACGGAGGTTATTCTCTCAGGCATGGAAGCATACATTCCTTTCTCATATCCTTTGAATAATACAAGAAAGCCTTGCTTTCATCACACATGTTCTACTGCTCTCTGCAACAAGGAGAGGGCCTATAAAAGGTACCAGAGCCAACCCATCCCTGAATCACATCTTTTTTATGTTTCTGCCCGGAATCATGCTAAGTCTGTTCTTCGCTCTGCTAGAAATAATTTAATCCGTACTAAATGCTCTCAACTTTCCAACTCGAATTCGACCCGTTCCTTCTGGCACCTTGCCAAAAACCTTTCTAACAACTTTTACTTCATCATCCTTCCCTCCTCTTTTCTACTTTGATGGTTCTGTAGCTATTACTTCTACTGATAAAGCAGGTCTCTTCACTCAGACTTTCTCCTCCAATTCCACCTTAGAGGATTCTGGTGCTGCTCCTCCATTACTTCCCCCCTCAGACTTCTTCATGGCTGACATTAAAATTTCTTCAGCTGATGTATTTACTGCCATCACTGGCCTCAATACTAAGGAGGCATATGGACCTGATAGAGTCCCTCATGTTGTCCTCAAGAACTGTGCTTCAGTGCTCACATGCTGCCTAGGTAAACTCTTTTGCCTTTGTCTGTCAACTTGTACCTTTCCTTCTTGCTAGAAGTTTGCTCTCATTCAGCCAGTCCCAGAGAAGGATGACCATTCCAAACTCTCTAACTATCGTCCAATTGCTTTAACATCCCGTGTTTCAAAAGTTTTTTAGTCAATTCTTAACAGAAAATTTTCAGCCCGAGGCGTCCCATCGATGTATGGGTACGTCGCAATATTTTGTCACAGCTAGACCCATGGACGTACTGGTACAGCGCACAATTGCGAGGTTCATAATCTCCACAATTTTCAATTTTCACGCATGATTTTTGGTATTTATACACGGGACACCTTCCTCTCTCCTAGATGCCAGGCAGGGACAATGACTTACCCTGCATAATCTCCCTCCCCCCGCATGCCATCACCTCAGGAATTCACCTGTTACCAGTGATCTGGTCAATAAAGACATTCAGGGCCAGAGTGATTCCCCAATTGATGACAATGTGGAGGACAAAGTTTATGTAGCATTAGAGGAAGAAACAGTCAGAGATGATGATCAGGTAATGTCGCCAAAAAAGGTCAGGTATGTTGATGTGTTAGTGAGGGAAACAATGTTTATGTTCCCTGTATTACTGTTTGAAAACCAATATACGCTTGTACTACATATAAATTCGTACCAAATAAAGAAATAAATACTGTTTATGAGTGGTATGGAATAGTTTCCCTCCCATAGAACTCGTTTTCTTTGGAGCCAGCCTGATAGAAAACCCAGTAAGGTAAGGAGTACTGCTACCTGTATCGAGTATTTTAAACCTCAGGCGAGCGATTTCTCTATGAATTTTCTATGTTTCTCACCAAAAGCGGAGGTTTGAGCCAAAAAAATGTTTTTCCAAAATTGGTCGGGATTGGGGGGAGTCAGTGGTGCAAAATCGGTCGGGACGAGGCAGGTTAAAGAATCTTTCCTATCACAACCTTCTTTCTGATTGCCAGTATGGGTTCCATCAAGCACGCTCCATTGGCGATCTTCTCACCTACCTTTCAGACTCCTGGTCATCCACTTTATGGGACTTTGGCGAAAGCTTTGCCATTGCACTTGACATGTCAAAAGCTTTCGATCGAGTCTGGCATAAATCTTTAACCCGCGGCGTCCCGGGGACGTACTTCCACGTCCTCACGTTTTGTCACAGCTAATCCCGGGGACGTACTTCAACGTCCTGCAATTGCAAGGTTCATAATTTCCACAATTTTCAAAATTCGCGCGAGATTTTCGTTTCGCCCGGGTACCCAAGCCTCCCCTACCTGCCGCCAGGCGGGCAGCGTCCTAGACCCCGCGTGACCCGCGCTCGCCCTTGTCTCGGTCACTCACCTGCTAGCAGTGACCCAGGTCAGACATGGCGCGGAAAGGTCTCTCAGACGAGGAAATCGCATCCATCCTGGAAGCCTTCACTGGAGACAGTGATTCTCCACTCGATGATGATGTGGTGGATCGTGATTACGTCCAGCCAGAGGAAGAAATAAGTAGCAGTGATGAGGAGGTCCCTTCGCGAAAAACGCGGTATGTGACATACCGTAAGGCAAGGGAAGGCCAGCCTGCTCCCCAACCACGTGCAAAGCTATCTCTCCATCCTGAATCTGATAAGGACGAGGATGAGGACGATGAGGATGACGGAGGCCTAGGACGTGATATCGCCGCGTGGTTGGGAAAAGAGAAAATATCACCAAGAGGATCAGAAGGTGGGGCGAGACGACACATAAGGTATGGTGAAAGTACTTTGTCTGGGGAAGTGGCAAGTGGTGTGGTGGGATTGCTGGGAGAAAGGGAAAGTGTTGTGGCGGCAGCGCGGGGTGAAAGTGAGAGTGGTGTGGGGGTAGTGCGGGGTGAAGGGGCAAGTGGTGTGAGGGAGGCAGCACGAGCACGTGATGCTCGTAGGCCTAGGGGAGAGGAGGTTGAGTCACTCCCCAGCACTTCTTTCGCCCCTGAATATTCCCAAACTTCCTCCCCACAGCCCCAGGATGTGGGGAAAGGAAAGAAAGGGAAGGGAAAGGGTAAAGGAAAAGGGAGAGGGAAGAGAAGTGCGAGTGATGAGAGGCGCCGCTCTCCGCCTCCCCAACCTCCCCCACCACCCTCACCTCCCCACCCTGACGAAGGGGACGATGGTAACGTGGTTAGTGTAAGTGGAAAGAATTGTTATCAAAACTACACCCACTGTGTAAATCTGGTCAGTAAATATGTGATAGCAAGGAAATAAAGTGGAAACGGGTGTAATGTTAGCATGAATAAAATGTATAAGTTGAACATTACTGTAAGTTGTCATAATTGATGTCACGAGTACACCCACATTCTGGTCAGTAAGTATGTGATAGGAATTATATACAGTGGAAGATGTTGTAATGTTAGTAGTAAGGTATTTTATAAGTTGATTACTAGTGTAAGATGAAACAAATGATATCGCGATAACACTCCCTGTGTAAGTACGCGCAAATATGACGCTCAGTTCCATCGTAAGTTCAGAAATGATGTGATATCAATTATATCAAGTGTTTACATGTGCAATGTTAGTGGAGAATTATTATATAAGTACAAAAATAGGTTGTAAGTTGAAATAGTTGTCATAGCGACTTCAACGTGTGTGTTATTATGCGCTATTATTACGCTATATATTTACGTAAGGCCTGAAATAATCTCAAAACAGTTTATAAAGTTGAAAAGTGTATAATAATATTAGAAAAGTATTATGTAAGTAGAAAAAGCACAATACGAGTTGAAACAACAGTCACAGCGAGTTCACTCACTACGTAAATAAGCGCTAACATTACGCTAAATGTTATCAAAAGGCCTGTGAATACGTAAAAACAGTTCAATAAAATGTAAAATGGTATAATGTTATTGTAGAAGTATTATGTAAGTAAAAAAAAATATATGTATCATGATTTTAGAATGTTAGCAATTCATCGTGACCAAGTTGGCCGATTTTGCTCGTTTCGCACGATGGTACAATGCTTATTTCTGCTCTATTTTTGTATAAAATCCAATATACTCTTTTATCACATGTTTTTATGTTTGTAATAAATTCATTTCTACTTACTTTCATTGGTTCCCGGACTTATAATACCATAGAAAACGTTTGAGGCTCAGACCGCCTAGGGAGAACACGGGGCCAGGTGGGACCAAGGCATACCTGGTTAAGCTAATTAGGGACCCCGGGGATCAATTTCTTTGCCACCGACCATTGTTTCTGACCAAAAGCGAAAGTTTAAGCAAAAAAAAAAAAGGTCGAAAAATGGTCGGGATTGGGGGGTACCAGTGGTCGAAAAGTGGTCGGGACGGGGCGGGTTAATTTCCAAACTGCCTTCTTACGGTTTCTATCCTTCTATTCGTGTCTTTATCAGTAGCTTCCTTTCTGGTCGTTCTAGAGCTGCTGTTGTAGACAGCCATCATTCTTCTCCTAGATCTATCAACAGTGGTGTTCCTCAGGGGTATGTCCTATCACCAACTGTCTTCGTTTTATTCATCAATGACCTCTAAGCTGTACATCTAACCCTATCCACTCGTATGCTGACAATTCCACCTTTCACCTTTCCATTCGGTTCCTGCAACGCCCATCTCAGCAGTTACTTCAACAATCAAGGATGATGCTATGGCACACCTAATGTTTGACTTGGCTTATCTCTGACTGGGGTAAAAATAATCTTATTTTTAATGCATCAAAAACTCAGTTTTTAGACCTATCAACCTAACACAATCTTCCACAGGAGTACCCTCTAAGGTTAAATAATATCCAGCTCAATCCTGCATCATCCTTGAACATGCTTGGGGTTTCATTCACTTGGGACTTAACTTGGAAAAATCATATTACCTCCCTTGTAAAATCTGCTTCCAAGAGATTAGGTGTGCTAAGCCGACTCCGTACCTTCTTTACCCCTGCACAGTTGTTGACCTTATACACGGGTTTTATTCGCCCCTGTTTAGAGTACAACTCTCATGCGTGGGGAGTCTCCCCACATACAGTTCTTCTCAATAGGGTTGAGTCAAAGGCTTTTCATCTCATCAACTCTCCTCCTCTTCCTGGCTCCCTTCAACCTCTGTCTCTTCGCTGCACTGTTGCATCTTTATCTCTTTTCTATCACTGTTTCAATGGTCACTGCTCCTCTGAACTGTCTACTTGCATTCCTCCACCTCTATGACCGTCTAGCAACAAACTCTCATCCCTTTTCTGTCCAACTCTCTAATGCAAGAGTTAACCGTTACTCCCAGTCCTTCATTTATGCAACAGGTCAACTCTGGAACTCTCTCCCTCTGTCTATATTTCCTACTTCCAATGATCTCCAGTCTTTCAAATGCAGTGTGTCCAGGCATCTCGAAATGAATTGATCTTGAATTTGGCTCTCTTTTGTATTGTTTTTTTTTTTTTTTTCTTGGAAGGAACGGTTTGCAGGCTCCTGGCCTTTGGTTCCTTCTTTCTTGCATAAATAAAATATATTTAATCATCATCTTCATCATCATCCGGACCTCCTTTCCTACCCAAGGGCAGGGTGAGGAGTGGCTATGTCCAGACAGCCTAGATTTGTCCAGTCCAATGGGCCATACTTCCATTCACTCTTCATTCAAGCCCCCGGAATCCTGGCTGTATCAGATACAGCAGATACATTCACCACGTTCTGTAGCTTCACATAAACGTATCTGATTAAGTCAATCCGGATGCTGCCACGTTAAAAAGGGGTGCCAAATCCCTGATCATGCACTTCTCCTCACGACATTCATCAAGCCAGCTCGATCTTTTGTCAGTTCCCTAGCCTCACCGACTTCCAAACCTCTCTTCCTCACACACTCACCCTCCATATATCTCCACCTTCTTCTCGTCCTACTATGCCTTCTCCCTCGTTCAAATTCGCTCAGATATATGTTTTTCACCTCTCTACTGTTATCCATTCTCTCCACATGACCATCCCATCTCAGTACACTCTCTTCGATTCTGGTGTCTACCAACTTCCTCACTCCACATCTTTCACGAATCACATTACTTCATATCCACATACATTCCTGTACTCCACATACATTCCTCAGCAGTCCCATCTCCAATGCTCTTACTCTTGACTTTTCATTTTCATGCCACACCATAGTCTATAATCCATATGTTAATGATGTCACTAACACTCCTTCATGTAAGCCTCGAGCAGCTGCAACACTCAAGCCTCTGTTTCTTATTGTCACATGGTTTTTAATAGAGTATGTAATATTAAAAAATATTTATTCAATAATACTTAAGAACAGGACAATGAATTGTCTTGTGAAAATCAAGCAATGATTACTTTATGCCGACTTACTTCGCCAATTCTCTAAGGACGAGAATTTATAAACTTTCTCAACAGTACACAGCGGAGACTAATTATTCACACATGCTGTTTACTAGTACTGTTGGCCTCTGGAGAAAGTGACTCCACCCCTGACAATCAATAACTAATGCTGTTAATGATAAACATGTTCTTGCTGATGCAATTAACTCCTAGACGGCACAATGGATTTGAGTTAATACAAAAGGACTGGCCTAAGTACCAGTTATGAATAATACAAAGCATTTATGCAAGCTAGGAGCTACAACCAGAATAAGCTTATGGAGAAATAAAACACGACTTTACATTACATTAAGCTCAAGAAAAAGAACTTAAATTTATTGATTACAAAGAAATAAATTTACGTTGCATTTCAAAATGAATTCAAAATAAGGAGATTGCACTCACTCGCTTACTCAAAAGCTAACTCTTAAACCTTGGAAAAACGAAAAGAAATACTGGTCAGAAAAGTGGACAAAGTGGATGACTGGGCGTCGTTGATGAGGAAGGACGCTGCACACACTGAGGCTCTCACCAATCACGCTAGGTGGGAACAAAACGGCAGTGGCAGGAACTAGGCATCGTTGCTGAGGAAGGACGCTGCCACACACACTACCTGCTTTCACGGTGCACAAATCTTGACTGACTCAAATGTGGGAGAGAGGCGAGTGTTGTGGCAGACTTGCTAACGGCCAACGAGTGTGAGCGATACACACCCGCAATTCACTCAGCGAAGGTGCTAACATCGCGCGCAGACAATCACTTATGAAATAGTGAAAAATGTCCTGAAAAACACTCCCGATTGGGTGAATACGTGGCAGTTAAACTGAGTGATAATTACTGGGATTCCACTAGAATTCGCGGTTTCCCACCAAAGTTAATGTCATGAGTTTATTCAAATACTTAATTGCGCCAACTCGTGACATTACGCCTCATCAAAAATGAAATTTTTTTCTCAGGAAAAAAAATTTCAATATACATACATATAAATCCTAACTCGGTCACACAAGATTCACACTGTGGTGTGTGTGTGCTATCCTGCTACAGGAGAAGGTCACAGTCGCCAGTGAGTGAAAAAACCTCGTATTTACGTTAATAGGAGCAAGCTTGAGGGAAAAACTCCATGACGACGGTGAAAAATCCTGTACTCAGGTCAAACTGAGCGAAAAGTTTGCTACATTTACATTAGCAACTAATTGTTATGTAGCGTGATGTTGTGACAGTTGTGGTGTAACTGTACCTACGTGTAAAATTACATAATGCAAATCAATAATAAATGATGACAACGAGGCAGAAGAAAAGGGATGGCAGCATGCGTCAGGGATGATCAGCTGTTCTGCACAGCAATGCTGCACCTGCCAGATGCACCTGCAAAAGGAATCAAGATGGAGCATCAAAAGTGTATTTCTCTCTCTCTCTCTGCCTAGCAATCAGTACTTATGTCATTATTAACCAGGAAACGTAGTCTTAGGATTCACAAATCTCTCAGGACCCTTATAGTTTACTGGTTAACGCTTATTAACTAGAAAACGTGCCAGTTCTTAAATTGCTCAAATCTCTTAGAACGGGCAATTTACTAGTCAACCTAACTTTATTAACCAGGAAATGTGTCAGTTCTTGAATTGCTCAAATCTCTTAGAATGGGCAATTTACTGGTTAACCTAACTCTACACTTACGATTAATGGCAGGAAGCTGAGAATCGCTACGCAATCTCGGGCAGGTCATGTTTTAACACCCACCGTGGGTGTGAACACTCGTGTGGATAATGTGCATTCCCTGGGAATCCTCAGAGAGGCCCACAGCTCGAGACGTTCCACAAGGTAATTCATACATAGCCTTGGACCATCTCTGCGGAGTTCTCAAACTTCCCCCTTAACTTACGGTACCTGTGTATGTACAGGCCCTGGACATACTGTGTACAGTGGGGCCAACGGGTGAGACATCAGGTCTGCAACCACATTACCACTGCCCTGTCTCTCAACTGACTCTGAGTTTATGGGTGTGGATTGCAATGGCACAGGAAGGACATGTCCCAGATTAGTGGTACGTGTACACACATTGCAGGAACGCACAAAACTATCTATGTCTCGTCCCATTCCTGGCCAGAAAAAGTCAGCTCGAATACGGTCCTGGGTCTTCCTTTTGCCCATGTGACCTCCTGAGGCTGAACAATGACCCCATTCTAACACTGCTTGGCGGTACTTGGCGGGAACGAAAACTGCAGTCGAACCTCACCCTGGAGTGTTCGTGACTCACGGTACAGCCGTCCTTGTTTGCGAAGGAACTTGGCTTGACCTCCCCATGAATACTTCATCACTCTACCCTTTTGCTTCTTACGCATTGAGGCAAGTGTTGGGTCAGACTGTTGCTCTTGGACAACGTCTTGACTACGAATCAAATCTTGCGGCGTTCCAATGGTCAACAGAGTGACACGATTCAGAGCCTTGGCCATGGCTCATGTTACTGCAACAGCCAAAGTCTGAGTAGCAACATCTACGGCGCAACTGTTTTTGACGCCCGGTATGTAGCCGATAATGAGGTCAAACAAGGGTTCTGGCATGACAACAGCAGCTGTCAAGCCAGTATAGAAAGGAGATGCCACCTGGATACGTGCCTCAGGGAACAATCTCACTGACCCATCAATAAGTCTAGCTTGGATCTGCTTACCCGTGTACTTGTTGGGCCGAACCAAATTTTGCTTGACAGAGCAACCTGAGGAACCATTATCTCTCAGGACATTTACAGAAACACCTCCCACAAACCCTGGCTGAACAAGAAAGGCAGTGTTACTGGTGGAAGGGTCTGAGGAGGTAGCAGCCAGTCATTGGTGAGACTGCAGAACAAACGATGCAGCAAATGTGGCGCCCTGAGAACTTGATACCTGAGTTGTGCTCAGCATCTGAGGAGCTGGAGCATTGACCACCTGTGGAGGAGGGTTCACTGTCGCTGGGGAACTAGTGAACTGCGGGAAAGTACCTGTACTGGTGGGGTTGGCACCACTGTACGCTTGTTGTGGCATAAGGGCTTCATTTGCATCCTGCCTCCGATACACTAAGTCGATTGTCCTGACTGAGGGTTACGTGGTTTGTCCTTGCCCTGCTGCTGCTTGAAATACCGGTACTGCTACTGGTTAGGGTTCTGCTTATTGTACTGCTTCCACTCAGGTTTCTGAGTGTTTTGTCCCTGGTCCTTCTTCCGCGGTTTTGTACCTTGGCCATTATTCTGAAAATGGCCTTGTTGCTGGGTTTTAGTCTGAGACAGTTTCCCAGATTTATCAGGTTTCCTGTTCCAGGTATGCTGCTTGTGAGTTTGATACCTGTATGCAGTGAAGAATGCGTCAGCCTTCTTCACCATTTGGCTGGCATCTCTTACCTGGCAGATCTTAAACTGAGCCATAAGTTCAGTAGGCCACGACTTTTCTAGCTGCGTGTGCAGCATAAGGTCAATTATCCCCTCACGCGTGGAAGGAGTTTCATCTTTCTCCATCCACTCATCTAAGTAAGCAGTAAGCTGGTCAAGAAACTGAACGGCAGTCTCTTATTCCTGTAAACGTGCCCTCATGAACTGACTCTTGGCGTCGTCAACTGTGAGACCGTACGCTTTGACAAGTGCGTCCTTCATCATCTCATACATGAGATTGTCTCCACGAATTCTGTGGAGAATATCGAGGGCAGGGCCCTCAAACAGGCTAAGAAACAGAAGCTGCTTAGCTGCATCATCCAGCTGGTAAAGTTGAGCCATGTCTTCATAACGAGCTATGTATGGCTCGATTCGCTCGCCTTCCTTGTATGGGGGAAGCTTGATGTGTGGGGTCACCATAATATGTGCAGGGATAGCGCTCGTGGAGCTTGGGCCAGCTGCACCAGATGTGTCTGAAGCCAAGGAATCTCGCTTGAGCTTCAACATTTCAAATTCATGTTTTTTGTGTGCTTCTCGCTTGGCACGTTCATGTTCTCGTTGTTCACGCTCGTATTCACGTTCTCTCTCACGTTGTTCTAACTCGTGTTGACGTTCTCTCTCGCGTTGTTCTAACTCGTGTTGACGTTCTCTCTCGCGTTGTTCTAACTCGAGTTCGCGTTGTTTTTGCTCGTGTTCATGCTGTTCTCGCTCGTGTTCGCATTGGATTCTACACTCTTCACGAGCATCACTCTCGCGTTGCTGCTCGTGACTAAGCCGAGAGAGGACATAATCCTTTACTTCAGTTGGGTCTGTAAGCCCCATATCTTTGGCTTCCTGTACATAGACACTGGTAGACATGATGCTAACTCAATCTAAGTGAACTAGCGACTCAGTACTGACTGCAGTTGGAAAGAAAGATCCCAATAATCAAGAATAAAGAATACAGGCACAGGTTAGTGGTGACCAGTTTTATCTAATTAAACTGGTAAAGAAAGAAAATTAAACAAACGACTGACTGTGAAAACTATTACTTAATTTAATAGAACTGAATCAATAAACACCAGTAAGATAGTGCCTACAGACTTTAATAATAAATACCTAAGTATGAGCGAGTGAGTATTATCTCGTGAATAGCTTTAGAGCTAGGAGTTAATATCCTGGAATAAGGTCGCCAGTGTCACAGGGTTTTTATAGAGTATGTAATATTAACCCGCCCCATCCCGACATTTTCTGGGCAGTGGTACGCCCCAGTCCCGACATTTTTGGACCTTTTTTTTTTTTTTTTTTGCTCAAACATCCGCTTTTGGTGAGAAACATCGAAAATTCATAGAGAAATCGCTCACCTGAGGTTCAAAATGCTCGATCCAGGTAGGAGTACCTCCTTACCTTACAGGGCTTTCTATCAGGCTGGCTGCAAAGAAAACGAGTTCTATGGGAGGATAACTATTCTACACCACTCATAAACGGTATTTATTTATTTATTTGGTACGAATTTATATGTAGTATGAGAGTATATTGGTTTTCAAACAGTAATATAGGCATTATAAGCATTGTTTCACTCACCAACTCATCACCATTCCTGATCTTTTTTTGCCACATTACCTGATCATCATTTCTGACTGTTTCTTCCTCTAATGTTTGTCCTCCACATTGTCATCGATTGGGGAATCACTCTGGCCCTGAATTTCGTACCGTGGCATGACATGGCTTTACTGGCCAGGTCACTGGTAACAGGTGAATTGCTGAGAAAAGGTCATGCAGGGGTAGGAGGAGGTCATGCTGGGTAAGGCATTGTCCCTGCCTGGCATCTTGAGAGGAAGGTGTCCCGTGTATACGTGCCAAAAATCACTCACGAAAATTGAAAATTGTGCAAATTAGAGACCTTGCAATGTCCTTGCAATGTTGCCGCGTTAATTTACGTCTCCGGGATATGAGTGCACATCATGTGAGGACGTGAATTCACGTCTCCGGGATGGGGCGGGTTAAAGAATAATTATTCAATAATACTTAAGAACAGGACAATGAATTGTCTTGTGAAAATCAAGTAATGATTACTTTATGCCAGCTTACTTCACCGATTCTTTAGGGATGAGAATTTATAAACATTCTCAACATTACACAGCAGAGACTAATTATTCACACATGCTGTTTACTAGTACTGTTGGCCTCTGGAGAAAGTGACTCCACCCCTGACAATCAATAACTAATGCTATTAATATTAAACAAGTTCTTGCTGATGCAATTAACTCCTAGATGGCACAACGGATTTAATACAAAAGGACTGGCCTAAGTACCAGTTATGAATAATACAAAGCGTTTATGCAAGCTAGGAGCTGCAACTAGAATAAGCTTATGGAGAAATAAAACACGACTTTACATTACATTAAGCTCAAGAAAAATAACTGTTAAATTTATTCACTACAAAGAAATAATTTACGTTACATTTCAAAATGAATTCAAAATAAGGAGATCGCATTCACTCGCTCACTCAAAAGCTAACTCTTAAACCTAGGAAAAACGAAAAGAAATACTGGTCAGAAAAGTGGACAAAGCGGATGACTGGGTGTCATTGATGAGGAAGGACGCTGCACACACTGAGGCTCTCGCCAATCACGCTAGGTGGGAACAAAACGGCGGCGGCGGGAACTAGGCGTCGTTGCTGAGGAAGGATGCTGCCACACACACTACCTGCTTCCACGGCGCACAAATCTTGACTGACTCAAATGTGGGAGAGAGGCGAGTGTCGTGGCTGCACTTGCTAACGGCCAACGAGTGTGAGCGATACACACCCGCAATTCACTCAGCGAAGGTGCTAACATCGCGCGCAAGGACAATCACTTATGAAATAGTGAAAAATGTCCTGAAAAACACTCCCGATCGGGTGAATACGTGGCGGTTAAACTGAGTGATAAGTACTGGGATTCCACTAGAATTCGCGGTTTCCCACCAAAGTTAATGTCACGAGTTTATTCAAATACTTAATCGCGCCAACTCGTGACACTTATCAAGGCCTCAGTGCTGGGAACGCTACTAATAAAAAGTAGCGGCACTCCCATTCCCGTTACTAGCTCGAAAAAGTAATGGCGTTACTGGTTTTGCCATTGATACGAAATGTAGCGGCGCTCTCGCTCCCGCTACTTTAGATAAGAAAAAGGTACACATAGGAAAGGTTAACAAAAATCTGTGATATAGCAGTACACTATACACTGTTTTGATATAAGTCAGTCTGAGCGGTTATGTTGTGTACCAGTAATGTCAGTATATACTTTTAATGGAAAAAAAAAAAAATCATATACATGTCGGTGTCACTTTAATGAAACTTAGAGCTGAAGGTACAGGAAAAAGCTATTTACTGTATAATGTAACAAATGTTCTTTTACATTGTTACCTAGTATACCTACTGAAAGTAACATACGTAAATAAAAGGCAAAAAAATGTGGCCTACCATCGACACATATTATATGGATTTATTATATTTTCAATGATACCTATTTAACGTACAGTATATACGAAAACGAAAGTAAAAATGAACTAGGGCTTTCTTTTAAAGGCTATTTATACAATACTAATGTTTTTTTTTTCCCATTACTTTAAACTGAAAAATAACATACTGTTAGAAATAATAACGTAGTGAGTAAAAATTAGTCTGAAAGAGAGAGTGAGGGAATGAGCGGGAGTTGGTGACGGAGATAGAGGTGTGTGTGTGTGTGTGTGTGTGTGTGTGCGAAGCAAGGGCGCAAATTGCAAGATGAATATTCTGGTCAGTACAGGGGTCAGGTTCCATAATAGGAATTGAAGTGCAATGAAATTTCGAAAAATCGCAGTCTGCTGACCACGGCAGAATAAACTGAGACTGGCTAGTCTGGCTCGCACACCGTCCCCGTGCTGCTCGCCAAGCTGCCAGTTACTTATTTTAAATGATCGATAATTAACTAGCAAATTCCTGTCTAATTATTGCACATTACTATTAAATAATTAATAAACTACTGATGTATGTAGAACAAACATCATTAATTGACAGAATTGACGAAAGTATTATTTATCGTCATTAATAAATACAATCAAACGGTCAGCATATCTGTATGTACTCACCGACTCCGGACCTGTATTCGTCGCGTGATTAGCGAGGAGCACGGTAACGCGTGAGTACAGCCAAAAAGCAGAGGCGCTCTCAGTTCCGCTACTAGCTAAAAAAAGTAATGACATTACCACCATCGCTATTAAAGTAGTAGCGACGCTATTCCCAGCTTTGCAAGGCCTTCATTGCACCAGCTACTTTTCTTCCTTGTGTCACTCTGTTTTCAACTTCTTTTCCACATTTTCCTCTCTTTTCTATCACTGCACCCAGGTATTTGAACTCTCTCACCAATTCCAGTCTCTCTGCATTCACTGTAACATTGCACTGGGAATCACCTCTCTCTCTCAATAACCATGCCTTTACTCATTTCAACAGTTACTTTCAAGGAACGACGCTCACAGACCTCAGCAAAACTCTGCACTAGCCTACCAAGTTCTTGTCCGTTACTTGCAAGCAGTGCTGCATCATCAGCATATCACAAATTTGAGATATTCCAACCATCACCATTCACTACCAACACCATGCCTCCCTCCATTATTTGTGTTTTTATATCTCTCATCACCTCATCCATATATATATTGAACAACCATGGGGACATCACACAACCTTGTCTCATGCCAACACCGATCGTGAACCGTTCACTTAGATGCCCATTAACCCATACACATGCTTTACTACCATCATAACAACACTTGATGGCACCTAGCAGCTTACCATCTACACCGTACATGCGCAAATCTTACCACAGTCCTTCTCTGTCCACTTGTCAGGACTCAATATTATAATAATACAAATCATAAGAGATTGGAACATAATGTGTACTCTTATAGTCAAACTAGATGTGGGAAAGGAAATGTGCTTGCAGATTTCGGTAACAAATGACAGAACTGCAATTTGTCACCAGAAACGCTACATACACACACAGACACACACAAGCTTCTAGAACCCCCACATACGTCCAGCACACGTGATACAAGCTCTCCTAGACAAGAAAAGAGGAATTAGACATGAGAAGGAAGCGAGCGACAGGAGCAAGAGGTTGTCAAGAGAGAGAGTGAGAAGAGGGGTCTAGCGAGACTGGGAGGTAGCTAGCGGGACTCTACTCCATTTCGCTCGTGTGTAAGAGACTTTAATTAATCTTTTCAAGATAATAAAATTATAAATAGTCCCATGCTCATCTTTACCTCTCCTGTCATTGCATGACAAAGGGAACTAAGATTATCTACTTAGAAACCTACTCGCGTATAACTACAGCTCGTCCAAGAGTATAATATATGCATAACTGATCTACAAAACCCACTACAAGAAGCTACGAAGATAGTACAAGATATGGGGGGATGGGAGGCGCCGCTCACATCCAGTCATTCAATGCGGTGCTACATTCAAGTGACTCTGGCCTTGACAAGGAGCCTGCACGTTGTAGTGCTGTGAACCTTGGGTGCAGCAACTGCAGCGTCTACCCAGGAGCCAAACCTCATATTTTTCTACACCACGCCGTGGGAAGGACTCTAGTGAAGCGTTGTCTATCACAAGGGGGCGCAGGATCTCTACACAGTGTACGTATTGTATTGTGCTGTACCTGTAGGACGGGCACAGGAAAGCAGATACCTATCTGTGGTCGACGGGTCTGGTCAGCCAGACAGACTGGGATTTAACATCAACAACACGTGACTGTACAATATGGCTTCCTGTACTCCAAAAAAAACTATTTACCGCGTTGGGTGGTACCCCTACAACTAAAATCTGAATGTCAGGTGGTGCAGTGCTCGAACTAGAACTGACCGATTCGGTTCCATGGAATAGTTAGGGTTTATTGTTCGGATAATGCCAGTCTGTTTATACCTGAAGAAGATACTAAGTGTGCCGAAAGTGTTGCATTCTCTCAAACAGCATTCCATATGTAGCGTGAATTACTGTTTCAGCAGATCTAGAAACTCAAACTTTACTCTTTTTTTTTTGTATTGCGTAAACTTAGTAAAAAAATATATATTGTGCAAGGAAAAGTATTATACCAACACTGAAACTTTTTTTATGTGAAGATGTATCACTTCTGAATCGATTTTTACCCTATTAGATATAAACTGCCTTATATCATACAAGAAGAACTTTAAATTGAGACAGAAAACGTTGTATAATTGCGGCCAGCTTAATTTCAGCATGTGGCTGTAGCTCTTACATAATGGAGAGGAGGTGTGGGAGAGCTACAAGGCATGAAAATCGTAAACAGCTCTCCCATGACGTGAACAACTGCTTTATTTCAGTTAACAGCAGACGATTCTTCTTTGTATGAAGGGGGCCATTACAGTTGAAGAGAGTTAATACTGCAAAGATTAACCTGCTTATGGTCGGCATACCCCTAGTATTGTATCACAGCTAAGTCCAGACGACGATATTCAGCTCAGAGTGAATTTAGGATATTACTCGCAGTGTTGGAGAGATGGCATGGGAAGGATAGGGAAAGATAAGACAATATTATTTAAGATGTGGGTTTAGAAAGAGAAGGACGGGAAATGTGAGCCTGATGAAGTGAACGGTTGAGGAACTCAGAAGCAAGCCGGAGAAGTAATGAAGCGTGAAATTCCAATACCCGACCCTGATAGACGAAGTGCTGAAATAGGTCCTGGCAAAACGAAGGTAAGGGAAAAAATAATAATGAGAGAGAGAGAGAGAGAGAGAGAGAGAGAGAGAGAGAGAGAGAGAGAGAGAGAGAGAAACATACTAAGAGACAGGTGAACACAAACAGACTGACAGACGAACACAAACATACAGATAGACGAACACAGACGTACATACATACATACAGACAGACAGACTGACGAACACGGGTATATACAGACACACATACAGACAAACGAACACAGACAGACGTACAGACATACATATGCATAGAACGACAGGCAAACAGGTAAGCAGATAGAGAGAGGGAGAGAATGTATGTGTATGAGAAAAGCCGCTAGGCGAGGTAATTGGAACGAGAAGAAACAAAGGTATCAGAGATGAAACGGATGTGAAAGAGAGAGAGAGAGAGAGAGAGAGAGAGAGAGAGAGAGAGAGAGAGAGAGAGAATAAATGGGAACTGGGTAACAGGAAAGAGGTTTCGGTCTCGGCGACTCCCAGACCACAAAGAGAGAGGAGTTTTCCGAGTGAGTCGCTTTGTTAACCGGACTAGGAATATCTCTACATTGGTTTTCCAGGGCTCAGGGGTGGGAGTATACAGTTTTCACTACACACACACACACACACACACACACACACACACACACACACACACACACACACACACACACACACACACACACACACACACACACACTGATTTACGCATCCCTAACTCGGTTCAGACCCTCCCCCCCCCCATCGGAATAGTCACAGTCTATTATTTCCAAGGCTTTGGGCAGCTAAATCCTTTATTATTGTTTTCCGGGAGACAAAGTGTTACTACAGTGTAAAGAGTGTATAGGTTAGGTTAAATTTGACTATCTTTTATGAAAGTGGTTACTGTCTGTTATTACTAGGGATATAAGCATATAAAAATCTATATCATTGTTTTCTTCATGGACAATTTTACTTCTCTTTATTTAAATGGTGATGCAACTCACAATAAATGATAAAGTTACAACTCTTTTTGAGTACGACGTAAATGTTTATGGTTATTATTCAAAACGTTATGTTACTTTGTCCAGGGCATTACTGCAAGAACAATGGAGACTGAAAGATTGCCACTGTTTTTATCATTATTTCCAGATCCATTCTGAGACGACAGTGGAGAAAAGAAAATTTTACTATTGCTTTCTGCAGACGATTTTGTCCAACTCCTCTATCTGTTACTCGTATTTCTAAGGGAACACTATTTTTCCAAGGGCATTATTTGGTGGTAACTGGAAACTGGACGGTGTACCATTGCTTTCCATCCTGGCTATGAATCCTTTGCTGGTATTACAATATTTTTGGGGGGACCACATTTGCTGGAATACAGGACTCCAGTTTTTCACGACCACGATAATTCTTATAAGAAAAATTACACGATTGTTATCAAGGATGTTCTCTGATAACTGATGACTAGAAACTTTATTGTTGTTTTTAGGGTGATAAGTTTACTTCTATATTATTAGAATGTCTAGGTTTGGTTGACTTTCGCAGGATTTGTTTTGTTGGCTGGATTATGTTTATTGTGTCTGCCCAATAGATTTTAACCCCTTCAGTACCGTGATGACTTTTATATTTCAGTCTTGCTCTGTCCAGACGACTTTATATATTTTTGCAGATATTTTTCAAACTGGAGGCGTTAGATATAGCCTTCATTAATTACTTCATAACAATAGTTTTTCCCGTAAGAAGTAAAATCTTTTGTAGGAGGCTAGAATAACACAGAAAAGGCGTCATCCCATTGACATGATTAAGTCCGTAAGGAATTATTTAGGAGACGCTGAAGTGCTATTCGTAAGAGGAAAAAGAAATAATGGTGTCTGTTGAATAAAGGAGTGTGTAAATTCCTCTTACAGTTGAGGTGTAGCCCCTTTCATTCTGAAAATGTTATTTTAATGTTATTCTTGCTACCATCAGAAGAATTAATGTGGCTAGGAGAGAATGATTTAACTAGAGGTTAGCTGTAGCCTTCAATGACTTCTTTATTATTAGTCGTCTTGCTACTCTGAAAAATAGTCTGCCAGTATCAAGAGTTAAGAGAGAAGATGTTTCAAGGGGAAGATTTGAACTGTTATTCGCTAGAGAAGAAACTCAGTGTTAATCTGGAGAATACTTGATACCAATTCCTTCTACAGCTGAGATGTTCAGTGGAGAAATGACGCAGAATGTGTTACTTTACTCATTAGAAAGATGGCACTGTGCGTGACGAAAGCAAACCTAGTCACCTAACTGTGTAGGGTTTACTTGTATTGCATAAATTACCGTCGGGGAAAAAAAAAAAATCTACCAACTCCGCGAAAGGGCTATCAGGACTGTTTTAGCGTTTTCTTTACAAATCTCATTACCAGGGGCCCATCTTAAACCGAATGGAACTTGCAGAAGCTGGTGAGTGGTGACTGGGAAGGTTATGAATGTAGCTAATAGTAGTACAGCGCAGCGTGGGGCTTTATATGGCTGAAGTAAAATTAAACTCTTGAGCTTTGTATATCATCCGGTTATGAGCGAAGTGTGTGATATGTAGTGCTGTGGCCGGGTAGGCTTTTTATGCCAGTGTCAGTAGCATGTAACTATGTGTGGCTTTGTTTGAGTAAAGGTAGTATGATAAAAATATGGTTCTTTGTATATTGTGTAAAGCAGATTTGGAACTGTTAAAACTATTATAGCTAGATAGCTGTAAAAACCAGTGTGAGTAGTATGGTAGTGTTTTGAGCTCTGTATTGTAGTAAGTAGTCGAGCAAATCTCCGTGTTCCTTTGACAGCAGAAAAGAAATAAGACTTTATATGTTGTGGATAAGAGGAGGAAAGTGTGTGGTGTATGGCATTATAAGTAAACAGGAATAGTATATCAGCAGGAGTAACATGTACGTATAGGAAGCACTGTACTGAAATAGGAAGCTGGACAGAAATCTGTAAGGAAGTATAGGAAGATTTGTGTAGACGTATAAAGATTTGTACAGTTGTGTGGAGATAGTGTGAAAAATTGTAGTGGATGGTATCAAGGCTGGATGTGTCTTGGAAAGTCGGAGTGATGAAAGAAGGAAGGGTCTAGCTGGATGGAGGGGAGTGCGAGGGAGAAAGAGGAAAGGAAACTGAAGGAAAAGAAAGCTGAAGGGGGAAGCGAGTAGAAGGAAAGACATGGAGGGAAAGGAATTTTGGAAGGAAGAGCGGAGGAGGAGGCTTTGTACGGTTATGGTCAGTAAAATAAATATCTGCATATCCTTGAGGGTAAAATGGAAATATATAAGGATTGTATAATGGTGCAGAATAGGATGGAAATGTGTCGTATATAAAGTAAGAGTTGGATAAGCCATGTACGGCCGGAGGGAAGAGGCGGGGGGGGAACTGAAGGAAAGAACAAAGGGAGAAATCGTTGGGAAGAGAGACTATGAGTGACAGGAAGGAACTAAAGGTTGGAAGGAGATATGGGAAGGGCGGAAAGGGAAAGGCCTGGAAACTAGGGGGAAAGGGGGGAAGAAAAGAAGGAGGAGACTGGAGGCAAAGAAGAGATGGAAAGGGAAATATGTGGGAAGAAAAGGCCCAAAGAGAAACAGGAGGGATCAGAGTCAGTGAGAAGTGCACGAGGAGTGAGCGGCGTGTGTGGTTGTAAGGGATCAATGGTAAGGATGCGAGAGGCTGGCGGGAAAGGGGAAACATGAAGGAAGGGAAGGAGGGAGCGAGAAATGGACGAGATGGGAGGCTAGGGGAAATGGGAGGGAAGGGCGAACGGACGGAGAACTGGAAGGGAGGGCAAGAAAGCAAGAGCCTGAGGGAGAAAATGAATGGAAGAAAAACTATGCGAGATGGAACGGAAGAGAGAATTGTGGGCGTGTGTGAAATAAAATGATGGTAAGACTGTGAGAAAAAGGGAAATTAAAGCCCGCGCTCTACTCTGTGTGTGTGTGTGTGTGTGTGTGTGTGTGTGTGTGTGTGTGTGTGTGTGTGTGTGTGTGTGTGTGTGTGTGTGTGTGTGTGTGTGTGTGTGTGTGTGTGTGTGTGTGTGTGTGTGTGTGTGTGTGTGTGATAGGAGGGAACAGGAGACTGGAGAGAGGAAGAGGAGAGAAAGGATCATTGAAGGAAGAAACTGGAGGAAAATGAAGGCTAAAGGCTGAATGAGAAGGAAGAGAAAACTGAAAGTGTGTTGTAGGGAGAGGCATTGAGGTTGTGGGTGTGGGAGGGTGAGTGGCGAGAGGGAGAGCAGGTAGGAAGAAACAAACACTAGGAATGTGGGGGATGGGAAGGGCGACAAGAGATGGGATAGAAGGGAAGAATGAAGGAAGAGAAAGGAAGAAAGGGAAGGAGGAGTTGAGAATTGGTACAAAAGAGTGTATTGTGAGCATATGTGAACGGAAGTTATGTCTGTATGCCAAACAAAAAATAATCTGGGATTGGAGAGGGATGAGGGAAGGAAGGGAATCAAGAGTTACTTGGAAGGACGAATGGCCTACAAACTAAAGGGAATAAAGGATGAGAAGGATAACTGAAGAAAAGAGTAGAAATTCAGGCAGAAATGCGAGGTAGAGAGGACAAAGGAGGAAAATGGAAGGCTAAAGGAATAGGATGGAACAGGAAGAGAGAATTGTGGGTAGTGCACGAAGGGAGCGATAGCAGGATTGTGGGTGTGGGGAAACAATGAGGATGCTGTGTGTGTGTGTGTGTGTGTGTGTGTGTGTGTGTGTGTGTGTGTGTGTGTGTGTGTGTGTGTGTGTGTGTGTGTGTGTGTGTGTGTGTGTGTGTGTGTGTGTGTGTGTGTGTGTGTGTGTGTGTGTGTGTGTGTGTGTGTGTGTGTGTGTGTGTGTGTGTGTGTGTGTGTGTGTGTGTGTGTGTGTGTGTGTGTGTGTGTGAGTGAGCGAGCGTGCTAGAGGATGGAGCTGGAGTATTATCGCTAGGGATATGAGAGCGTTCGTGAACCATATCCCTGCCTCACGTCAGTATATCCATCGGCTGACATTATCTTCAGCTGGCATGGTCGTCAGAAGAGGCACGGCACTGACAGTGAAAACAGTTTTCTCTTAGACGTTCCGAGAAAGAAGTGTTTAAGGGAGAGCGGCATGCAAAAGGTTATGTGGCTTGAGAGGCGTGGGCTGGATGGGTTACTGTGGTGGTGTATGGTGGTGCAGGATGGGAATAAAGCGCCCTATGAAAAACGGCATGGTAGGCTGTCCATTTTTTCGAGTAGCACTGACTTTTTTTTTTAGTTTATCCAAATAGAAGCAAAAGGAAAAGAAAATAATCTTCCAGCACGAGGAGGTATGTTCAATTTTTATTCCTGCTATCACAAGACGACATTATTCAGGTAATGACAGCACCCTTGGAACGAAGAAGTTAATGAAGGCTAATATCAAGCCTAATTCGAAAACTCTTTTTGTCGCTTGGTAGAAGAAGGAATATAATAAATGTAACTTACGCAGGTAGAATGGGTTAAGCGCGCTCGGCTCCTTTGTCTATGGCACATAAAAATAAATGTATAAATGGTTTAGCTTATGAGATAGAAGTTTTCGAAGGCTTGGGTGTGGGTGGATCCATACTGATATCCTATAAAGTCCTAATTTTCTTGTCTTTCTCTTTTAGTTTTCGGATCCTGTGTCACCCAATATCTTTGGTGATAACACCCTGCATATACCAGTGACACAAAAATACATCATGGGCTACCAGCATAAAGCAGGTGTATTATACATATCCATACGTATTTCATCCATCCATTTCAGTTCCTCGTAAATTCATTAGCTTCCCCATTTCTTCACCCTTAGCTGTTCTATGCACACGTTCACCATCTCAATCCAACTTTTTCATGGCTTTCCATGCCACCTTCCACCTCGATCTGGCTCACATTATACTCCTGATACCATCCTTTATGTCCATTTTCTCTATATGATCATGCAGCCCAACACACTCTATGGTACGCTTCTATTAACAGCCATTCCCGATCGACATCTTATACAAATCCTCATGTTTCTTATCTGGCACATTAAGGAACTCAAAGTTATACATTAAGAGTCCTCTTTCCATTGCTTTCACACATAACTTTTACAATCTTGCCATACCAGTCTCACGTCCATACGTTAACGTAGGCAATATTACACTTTCATATACAGTCCTCTTACAATCTACATATTCACTGCAGTCCTCTGTTTAGCACGTACTCCTTCACAGAACAGACCACTTTCTTCCTCTTCATATCATTTAGATTAACTAACAAGGAAAACATCTGGAATGTTGTGAGACGTGACACCAAATAGGAAGGAAAGAGACAGGGAGGATCAGATGGTAAGAGAGCTACCACAGTTTAGTCGAGACAAGTCAATATACCCAGGCAGTACTATATGGGTAGGGGGCAGTCACAAATACAAACGTAACTTACAAGGAAAGAAACACTCTTCCAGACGTTCCATTGATATACGAGTCGAAGTCGCTACTTCCGATCCAGGTTTAACAAACAAAAAAAAAGTACCAAGACCCTTCCCAAAGCATAGTGGTCTGCTTAGAAATTGAACCCCAAAACATCTCGCTTGCGTGAAGAATGTGCTATGAATTACACTACCGCCATCCTCATTTATGCCTCTACCTCTTTCTACGCCGCTGCGCCGAAGCTTCTTCCAACATTTCAAGTTTCTGAATTCACAGGTATAAAGCAGAGTCCAAGGCTCTTCCACTCATCCACTCGCCTCTTCTCACTGTCTCCCTGCAACCCTTCACTCTTCGCCACAGTGTATCATTATTATCTTTTTATTATTACCACTTCAGTGACCACCAATTTCTGGAAACTGTTTGCATTTCATTGCCATTACGGCGGCCGCGTAGCACCCGTCTGGTAGCAAACTCTCATCCTTTTTATGTCCAGCTTCCTAATATTTATGTATGGAACAACTTAACTCTGGAATTATCTTCCGCAGTCTGTATTCCCCTCTGCTTATGATCCTCAGTCCTTTAAATGCAATGTGTCCAGACATCTCGAAATGAATCTTAAGTTTAACTTACTTTTATTCTGTTTTCTTTGGAAGGAACATCATTGTGAGTGTTTAGCCTTGGGTTCTTTCTTTACCTATGAAATATTCATAAGCAGAAGAATATTACTTCCATATAAACATAAAGTAATAACAAATATTTACTAAATGTCCAGTATATTAATCATGTAAACATATTTTATATAAAACCCCCGCGAGTGAGGAAGCAGCCTGGCCATGAGAGCCGGCAATGAAACCCGAGCGGATCCTGAGCAGCTAATAGCCCGGAATACGGTAAATGCAGGTCATTCAACCCGTCCCTAATTTTCTGAAATTTAATTAGCCGCTTTTATAGAACTGCTTCGAACAGGGCTTTTATATTTATTTTAGTTGCTAATTTGTTTTTATATATACTTTTTTTTTGGAGGGGGGAGGGAGGATGGTTGTGGTATGGACAATATTTTAGGTAATTTTAAGAAGCTTTCTGTAGGTTATAGTACTGTGGATTGAAGACACGGAGCTGCTATTTTTAGCAAAGATGTTTTGTTTCTGAAAAAAAAAAAAAAAATCAGAATTCATGAGTTTCATATGATATAATCTTATTGCTAAGGACAGGCCACTGATATTTTTTGTGTTTGTTTTTGTGTATTTCCAGGTTTATTTGTGAAGTTCTCTATTTGGTATCTACAAAGGAATACCTTTTATGTCGATGAGTTTATATATTTGATAGTACTTAGAATAAAAGGATTTTTTTTAAATTATTATGTAGCATTTCAACTATAATAATAATAATAATAATAAAAATTATTATCATTATTATAATGATGATAATATAATTAACATTAGTAATAATAATAATAGTAATAATAATATTATTATTATTACTATTACGGGGTAAAGCTCATTATTATTATTATTTTTTTGCTTTTCGTTCAATATGACGCGCTCATATAGCATTACTCGTAATTCAATGGTTTATATTTTCATAACAGACTGCACTTCGATACTGGGACGTATTCAGATTCGCATAAGAGTCTACGCACAATTTTTTTTTTAGTGATTTATCATGGCCACTACACGTTGATAAATTCTTTTATGTTGTTTATGTAATTATCTCTAGAGTAGACATAATTTTTCCCATTACTGTCAATGAGAAAAAAAATAAATAAAAACATTATATAACAGGAATTACAATGGTGGTGCTACCAGTTTTCTTATGGCATCTGGAATATGCCCCACCGTGTACAATATTCATTATAAGATAGAAATGTGACCCAAAACATTATCTGTTTTACACAAAATTATGCTTCTAGATTAGCTAGAGGCGGGAGTAGACGCTATGAAGCGCTTACCCTCCGGGCCCAGCTCGGTAACTTAGGCCTTTGAGCATGTGTTGGGTTATTTTCTCAGCATCCTGCGATACAATGCCAGTGTATCATCCAGGGTGTAATAGATACCTCCCGCACATGGTAATGAAGGTAATTTGCAATAGGTACTTATTTTACTGATTCAGAGGAGAGATTGAGACAGTTGGTAGAGGAGTTTGGAAGGGTGTGTGAAAGGAGGAAATTGAAAGTAAATGAGAATAAGAGTAAAGTGATGAAGTGTACGAGGTTGATAGATGGTAGGGGGATGAATATAGTTTTGAATGGTGAGTTGCTTGAGGAGGTAGATTGTTTTAGGGTCACATGTTGCTGTGGATGGAAGAATAGATGCAGAAGTGAAGTTTAGAATAAATGAAGTAGGAAAGGTGATGGGAGGAATGAAAAAAGTGTTTAAATGTCGTTCGCTTAGAATGGATGTAAAGAGAAGGCTGTATGAGGGTGTTGTGGTACCGACTGCATTATATGGGGCTGAAACATGGAATATGGGTGTAGCAGAGAGGAAAAGTTTGAATGTAATGGAGATGAGATGTCTGAGGAGTATGTGTGGAGTGACGCGTATGGATCGGGTGCGAAATGATGAAATGCGAAGGAGAACTGGAGTTGTTCGGGAGATGGCTGGCAGAGTTGAGCAGAGGGTGTTGCAATGGTTTGGGCATATGGAGAGAATGGATAATGAGCGATTGGTGAAAAAGATAACTAGATCTGATGTGAGAGGTGTAAGGCTGAGAGGAAGACCACGAATAGGATGGATGGACAGTGTGAAGAGAGCGCTGGATGCGAGAGGGATGTCTGTTGAGCAAGGAAGAGTGGCTGTGCGTGACAGAAATAAATGGAGAGAAATTGTGAATGAATAAGTGATGACGCAGCCCTGAGGGGATATTCTCCCGCATTTGGTCTGATCAGCTAGTCAGGTCAGGTGCGGGTAAGGGGATGGGTCTGTTATGATGTGGCAGGGGTAAACCAGTTCTGCTGTCGGGCCCTGCTGCGGATGTCACTGATTGCATTGCCCAGTTGACCCTTGTGCGGTGTGGTGCGGTGAGGATCTGTCCGTTCTCCCCTTTGGGGCTAAGATGCGAATGAATGTGTTTGAATGGATGAGTAAATGGAGAGTGAGTCATCCTGTCTCGGCTACCTCCCTTTCCTTGGGGGAAGCAGCCTAGGTATATAGATAGACAGACTTATTTTACCTGCCAATCTGTAAGAGATTGATGAACAGGGGCTGCCCTCACAAGGATTCCAGCCCTGGTGCTAACGGGCTGGCAGCTTCGAAGTCAGCGATGGCGACTACTTAGCCACCATTATTAATCAGAAGAAACTGACAAAGCGCCTTCAAAGGTAGAAATGAAGATTGCTGTCCCTTCACTAAACAAGGGACATTAAGGCTGTCATGACTGTCCGCAGAAATATGACGTACAGTCATGACCATAAGTAATCACCTATCCTCCTGTACCCCGTGCCTCAGAGTGGCTCATTTATACTCGGCAAGTCACACTGGCGTAAGAGGGGCTGAGAGGGAAAGGCCAGAGAGAGAAGGGAAGGTGGGTGTGGGGACGAGCGATGGTGCTTGGGTGGAGTGAGGGAGGGGAGGGAGGGTAGATAGAGGAGGGAGAATGAAATGCGAAGTTGTGGCCACACTCTTTGTCCATTTTCTTTCTTTCAGGGCATGATATAAAGGAATTAAATTCGGTAGATAAAGCTGCATTACACCTTGTATAGCGGCGTCAGATAACAGGCTTTAGATAGGTGTTGATATCAATGGCTGGCTCGTGAGAGAAATATACTGACGTGACAGATCAAATATAAGTGCCGAGCCAGATAATTGTGTTTACCCGTGTATTTTGACTTTGGCGTAGAATGAAATCTGGATGGCTATGACTTCCGTAATATTTGTGTAACAAACGTCCTGTGCCCTTCTTTGTAACTAATTTTTGGAACTAAATATTATATGCAACCTCTGACTTGGCTGTTTCCAAGTAAAAATCATCATCCTACCGATATACACTCCCTCTACATTCACCACCATGTCAACTATTTTATGGAATCTCTGTATGAAAAGGCTATTTAAAAATAACTGTGCATAAATGGTAAATGAATTTGATGTCTGTGCTCATGGGTGGATATGATAACGGTATCTCTCATAATCTATTTAAAGGAAAATGAAACAAAATCCTACCTGAACTCCCAAAATATATCTATGTCAATGTTTTTCCGCCATTTACCAAGCCAAAGCAACCAGGAAAGCCTTAGTAAGTAGTCCAGTGGCCTCCCACCTTAAAAACCTCATGCAGTCTTCGCAGCACCGAGGAAGCAATGTTGTTGATGGTGAGCTGGTTTCATCTGAACAGCTCTTACTAGTCCTTGGTGTGCTGGAGGAGGCGGGCCCGTGTCCTCTGGTTCTCTGGCTCCCACGCATTGGCAATTTGGGCCCACACAGTCTCGAAGGCTCTGCACTAATGTTTGATCTGTCACGTCAGTATATTTCTCTCACGAGCCAGCCCTTGATATCACCATCTATCTAAAGCCTGTTATCTGACGCCGCTATACAAGGTGTAATGCAGCATTATCTACTGAATATTAACTCCTTTATATCATGCCCTGAAAGAAAGAAAATGGACAAATAATGTGGCCACAACTTTGCTTTTCATTCTCCATCTTCTAACTACCCTCCCTCCCCTCCCTCACTCCACCCAAGCACCATTGCTCGTCCCCACACCCACCTTCCCTTCTCTCTCTGGCCCCTCCCTCTCAGCCCCTCTTACTCCAGTGTGTCTTGCCGCGCATAAAGGAGCCAGTCTAAGGCACGGGGTACAGGAGGATAGGTGATTATTTATGGCCACGACTGTACATCAGCTGATGAGCTTATGTTGTATTCAGGTCCCCAGTTGTTATACTGGGGGAACAAGAACATCACAAGTTTTCTGTAGTTTACTGTAGGTTTCACAGAGAAGAATATCGAAAAAAGTTAATAACAATGGGAGCTTATTGCAGTTCTGTTTACAAGCAAGGGCGAACCCCTCGCGAGTCTCTCATCAAATAGTGGCATTTTCACATATTATGAGCGGCCTGACCCTGCCCAGCCCGACCAGATCCGGCTCGACGGTAACGCCTTTGAGAAACTTATATCTCAACAATCACAGGGCCAATCACTGCGTGGTTTGCACTATATCCAATTCTTTAAGAATAGTTTTTGACAGGTTTCATCACACCTTGGCGGTGCACGTGGCACATGACACACGTCAAGTGTAGCATGTCGAGAATCTTCAAAAGAGGGACACAGGCCAGACAGTTTCTCGTAAAGGCTTGAAACTTAGTCTGCAGATAGCCATCAAAGTACTCTAGGCATTCTGGGGTGTATGGCGACATTTCATGATTTCGGATTTAAATTGCCTCGCTCGTACCTCGCCGACGAGGCGTTTTACTGGTTTACTACGTCCCTGTCTTCTCCTGCATTCCAAGAACATGGTCAGCAAGAGTTGATGTTATATTCAGGTTCCCAGTTTTACTGCAGTGTGAACAAAGGAAGGCAGATTTTGTATACTTTATCGTGGACTTAACAGTTGAAGATAAAAGGGTAATTAATAAACAGCAGTTACTGAAGTTCTGTTCTCCTAGATTCCGCTCTTACATAGATCATTATGGCACGATCTGCAACAACTGATGTTCAGTGCAGGTTCTCAGCTGTATGACTGGGTGACCAAAGACAAGGCGATTCTCCTCTTGGTCTTCCCGGCTCAAAAGGATAAAGATGGAACTAAAAACTAGGAATTACTATGGTCCTGTGCAAAGTTGTTATCACACTCCTGGCTGTACGTATTTCAGCACACGACAAAGAAAGTCAGTTACTGCTCTTTTTTTTTTTTTTTAATCATTCCACTCCGTTGGCGAATTATTTGGTTGAATAGGCCTACTGATACCTCCAAACGGGTTTTTTCAGCGTAGGGAGTCGTTATGTAGTAAGGGCAAACGAAGGCTACGTCTAACCCACTAATTAGAAAACTCATCTGAGCTGAATAAAATCTTCTGAGTACAGGAAGAATACAAAGATAAACCGTCATCACAATTAAAGGTTTTAAATCTTTAGTACGACTATCCCTATCTGTAATTTATCTTGCCGCCACCAGTCACCTTTACTTACCTTAAGACACTTCCCTGGTAGAGAAGAAATTAATGAAGGATATATTCAAATCGCCTTGGAGTTTCAAGAAGAAAATATAAAAGACGTCACACTAGTAAAGGCCTTAACCCCTATAGAAAGACACACACACAAAAATGGGCGACTAAAAACGAATTACTACAGTTTCAGAATTCAGCGACGTCTATTTCACGTTAAGATACTACAAGACAATTTTATGGAACGATTTAAATTAAACATAGTTGTGGAGGAATTAATACCAGCGACTCCATGTCCTTCTGCTCGCCATAGAAAAATGCAGATATTATGGGTGGCTTTCAAATCATGTATCTCTCTCTCTCTCTCTCTCTCTCTCTGGATTACATTATCTTCTGAACTCCTCTGCACTCCCCTGTGTCCTTAAAATAATTTTATGTAACATCGCACTTATCTCTTATTTTTATAAATTATATGGTTTGTCAAGAGGAACAAGGGAGTATACTGTCTTTTTATTTTCATCTGATTTTTTGCTGTCATTTGGTGATTTTATTGAACCATGGAAATTTTTTTAACTGGAGCCGTTAGGTACAGTTTTCTCTGACCGGGTGAGCATAAAGGTGTTTCTTATATCCTTGCTGACTCCACATGATTTTATTAAGTTAACGGACAGTTTTGAACAGGAGGAGTTAGATATACAGTAGCATCCATAACCCCTTCAGTACGAGATATCTCCCTTTACGATATGCATTCTCTGGGGTCAAGATGTGCATTTCTGTAATACCGAACTGTTCCGATTGTTTTTATTTTCCCACAGCGATATTGCCATGCAGGAAAACTACGTATTAATATGACGTTTTCTTTTATTATAGTTTATATTCATACTGCCTCTAGCGATTGTATTTTGTTTAGGAGCTAGGCGACCGTGAGCCACCTCACCCTACATATCTAAAACAGTGATCACGTCGCGTTTCATAAAGATCATGCGATGGTTTCTTGGCAAGACACTACATGTTAACTTCCGTCTCATGACGCATTTTCTGTTTTATTTTTGCTGACACTTGCCGATTTATTCAGTTCTCGAGAATGCTGCAGTAATGAATAAGTTTATGAGGGCAGTACAAGCATTTAACCCCTCCAGTTTGAGCAAGTCTCCCCTAAATTCTGCACAGAAGTCTAGATATAGCAAGAATTAAGAAAAAAAAAAAAAAGGAGAAAGGGCTTAAGAGGGTAAATTAGTTTATCTTCTGATGTGTTCTCAACATGTTTCCAACTTGGCGAAGTTCCATCGATGCTATACATGCTGTCAATCACAAGCACAGCCACTCTAAGACACTTTACACATATTATTCCCATAATATACTCTTAAAAACATCCGTGTCCACACCACTGGGAGAAGCACTGGGTGGGGACGGGCCACTATACACACGACTGTAAACTGACTTAGGTTTTCATCCCTTTGCAGTCTGCTTCGCTTAGCTCAGTTGTAGAAAAAGACATGCCCACGGCTCTACAACACTCTCATGGCACTTCTTCGTGACTAGCAGTATATTCTAGTGTTAATATTATATTGTTACAAATTAACATTTAAGGCGGAGACAGGGGAAATTTAGACCAGCTTAAAGTAAAATGAGTATAGTCCAGGGGCAAAATTATTTTGTTCCTTTCTTGACCCGACATTGCAGGAGAGGGAGGTGATACACGATATATTCAGTACTGTACAGGACATTCACAAAAAGGCGGGTAATTGACAGGAACGCATCACATGGCATGGACCTTCCCCTGATCATTCTTCCCCCTCCCCCCCCCCACACACACGCACTCAAAATCGTCTGGAGACAGCAAGAACAAAACGTCCCCTTCTCCCCTGACACACCTTAAAGCGACCATTAATTAATTAGGCAGGTGCGTGATGAACTTGCTAATGAGAGACTGAGGGTTCTAATATTTGCTCCACATCCTCCATCTCCTTCTGGGAGTTTCAGGTGAAATGAAATTTCTGGGTATACCAAAATCTTATTTTATTTATTTATTTTTTTTTCGGGGTCATCCCATTATGTCATTTACATTTTACGGATTTTCAAATGCACCGTGCTCCCTTCACATAGATTTTAGCGACGTCCCATAGTAGCCTATAGTCCTTATTGTCCAGCATCTGCCTAGTACTTTTACACAGCGAATGCTTGTTTGTCTGTATTATCCTCGATCCAAGTGTGAGTAATCACCATCATCATCGTCGTCATCATCATCATCATTGCCACGCGAAGGATGTTAAGATTCTGTTCATAAAAAACTCCTACTTTTTTTTTTTTTTCACAGACGTATATATTTGTATTTTCTTCATTCACTACTAGCACCGGAACCTGTCGTTGCTCAGCTTTACTAGGTATCGGATAATTATTTTCTCGGTGAGTCGGGGACGGGTGCTGTGTCCTCCCTCAACATCCACGCTTACAGTAGTTTCTCTGGTTTCTGTGGGCCTGTGTTATATACACACACTAAATTTCATTCCTTTATCTTGAGAACTGGATACTATCTTATGGGGTGGAGGGTGAGGCTGGCACCATCCCGAGACCCTCAAGTGGAATTCCTATGGTGTCTTCAGTCTAACATAGTTTGTAAGTATGTACTTACAAATCTCCATTTCTTTATTTTGAAAACTGGATAGTTTTGTTCCCTGTCGGAACTGGGGTTGACAGGCTATACTCTCTCTCCCGAGCCCACGACCAAAACTCCCTTTGAAAAATACGGTGAGTTGTATCCAAGTCAAAAGGAAGAGAAAACAACACTATGAAGAGAATGCCTTGCTAAATGAGCCTGAGGGTCACACGCATCATTCAAGCCTTGGAAATTCTTGTTTTACCTCATAAACAAAAGGACTACTGTTTGAGCGGACAAAGCGACCGAAAATAATGTTATATGCAGCTGAGTGGTCAGTTGATAGGAACGCACAACACCAAAACTTGGGTATCTCGGAAATATAAAAGCTACAGCGACCATACCAAATCGAGAAATAGCTTTTGAGAAAGTAACAGGTGGTATTTAAGTACAATCTTAAAATTCATCACATGTTGCTGGAAAGACAAAATGAATAAATGAAATGAATAACTAAATAAACAAGTAAAAGAATAAAACACCAAGCTGGGCACCAAACTTGAGTTATCATGCAAACTGTTAAAGCTACAATATACCCACGCACATCATTGAAAAACTGAAAGAAAACAAATGCATTTAAAGTATTGCTCAGATAGCGCCACCAATTGCTGAAAAGATGTCAGTTGATAAATTGAGGAACAAAACTATATTATCTAGGAAATTATTAGAGTGACAACTGTTCTACACACATCGTTTAAAAAATATTCAAAAGAATGGGTGTCATTGAAGTGGCTTTTCTCAAAAATTCGCCGCGATATTGCTGAATAGAGACAAAGGAAGTGCCAAACAGAACATCCAAACTTGGTCATCTTAGAAATTTTTATAATTGGTGTGGAACTACGCACATCACTGGACGGCTACCATAGTAATATTAGGATGTTGTCCGCTCAAACACGTTCTATACTTTCTAGGGAAGATCTGTATATCTGTCTATCTATAGCCAGACGCCTGAATCTGGTAAGGGGTGGCCAGAAACAAATCACTTCCCTTCGCCCTGCACCTGTCATTTTGCTACTCTCCTCCCCTCCCCAGCTTACATCCCCCTCTCTCATATACCTCTCGACTCCATCCCTCCATCTAATCCTCGGTTTTGCCCTCCCACTCTCCCTCTTCACCTCACTCTCATACACTCTTCTCATTAGTCTCACTTTCCATCCTCTTTACATGACCAAATCGCCTCAATGTATATCTCCTAAAACATTCCATCACATCCACATCCAAACCACAACGCGCCCTCACTTCCTTATTTGTCAGTCTGTTTCTCCATGTAACTCTGCATGCTCCTCCCAAATAACTCATTTCCACTGCTCTCACTCTTGGCTTGTGTCCTTCCGACAAGGTCCAAGCTTAGCTTCCCTACGTTTGAGTGGGGATCACAGTTTTATCATGCTGCTACTTATTTAATTCCGTGTTTACTTCCCAATTTCGTATCACTGCTTTCAGTAAACCAGTAACCTTTCTTTCCGGTTGTACCTTTTCAAGCACTTCGTCCTCCAAACATCTATTCTTACTCATTACAATACCCAAGTACTGAAATGCGCTCACAATTTCTATTTCCATGATATCCAGCCTTAATGTGAATTCAGTGACATAACTTCTCCCGAAAACCACAACCTTACACTTCCCTACATTCACCTATGGAGTCCGTTTTTTACATACTCTCTCAAACCCATTTACCAAGCCTTGCAGTTCCCCTTCGTCTTCACTTAACAATACAGTATCATCTGCAGACAACAGAACACGAAGTGTCCAAACACAGCTCTCTCTCATTAGGGCCACTCTAACATTCACTGCCCTACCTTGTATCTCTTTTATAATTCCATCCATATACAGACTGAACAGCCATGGAGACATGACAAATCCCTGTTTCAATCCAACATTCAGATAGAAAAATTCACTCAATTAACTGTCCACACGCACTGCAGCCTTAGCACCCTTACTCATACTCTTCACAGCATCAAAAGCTTCATATATACTCCATTTATTCTTATTATCTTTAACATCCCTTGTATCTTCACTCCGTATTATCTATAAATCTATTGCCAGACGCCTCAATCACGTACGGGGTGGCCACAAACAAATCGCCTCCATGTCGCCGTGTCCCCTGCTATTTCACTGCCCTTCTCCCAGCTCACCCCCCCTCTCTCATATACCTCTCCACTCCATCCCTCCAGCTCATCCTTGGCCTCCCTCTCCCTCTCCCCCCCTCCACCTCACTCATATACACTTTCTTCGTCAGTCTCGCACTCTCCATCCTCTCCACATGGCCAATCACCTCAGTGTGTTTCTCCTAACTCTTCCTATCACATCCATATACACACCACAACGCTCCTTCACATCCACATTTGTCAGTCTGTTTTTCCACATGACTTCACATGCTCCTCTCAAAAAACTAATTTCCACTGCTCTCACTCTTGCTTTCTGTCCCTCCAACAAGGTCCAAGGTTCACCTCCATACGTTAGAGTTGGTATCACAATACTGTCATGTAGTAACTTTTTCACTTCCGTGCTCACTTCTCAAGGAACCGGCAACTTTTCTTCCTTGTTGTACCCTTTCAAGCACTTCACCCTCCAAACTTCCATCCTTACTCATCACGCTACCCAAGTACTTAAACGCACTCACAATTTCCATTTCCTCCTCATCCAACCTCACTGTACATTCACAGACTTCACTTTTCTCGAAGACCATCACTTTACTCTTCCCTACATTCACCTTTAGATTCCACTTCTTATACACTCTCCTAAACTCATCCACCAAGCCTTGCAGCTCTCCTTCGACTTCACCTAACAATACAGTATCATCTGCAAACAGCAGTAGAGGGAGTTTCCAAACACTGCCCTCTCTCATTAGAGTCACTCCAGCATCTACTGCCCTACCTTGTATCTCTTTCATGACCGCATCCATATACAGACTGAACAGCCATGGAGACATGACACATCCCTGTTTCAATCCAACCTTCATGTAGAAAAATTCACTCAGTTCACTATCCACACGCACTGCAGCCTTAGCACCCTCATACATACTCTTCATAGCATTCAAGAACTTCCCATCTACTCCATATATTCTTAATACTTTCCACAATCCTTGTCCATCCACCCTGTCATATGCTTTCTCCAAATCCACGAAGGCCACATACAGCTTCTTTTCTTTCTCTTGAAACTTTTCCACTAAAAATCTAAGAATGAATATCTGATCTACACAACCTCTTCCCTTCCTAAAACCTCCTTGTTGTTCTTCTCCAACTAATTCCTCTGTTATTTCCCTATGTCACGTGGGGATGTGAAATTATGAATTAGTAATAACTAGATATTGCTTGAAAATAGAGACAAGGAACTGACCTGTGAAAATCAAGCAGTAAGTTTTACTTTATGCCTACTTACTTCGCCGATTCTCTAAGGACGAGAATTTATAAACTTTCTCAACAGTAAACAGCAGAAACTGATTACTCACGTGTGCTGTTTGTTAGTACTGTTAGCCTCTTGAGAAAGTGACTCCACCCCTGACAATCAGTAACTAATGCTGTTAATGATAAACAGGTTCTTGCCATTGCATTAACTCCTGGCTGGCACAATGGATTTAAGCTTGATACAAAAGAACTGGCCTAAGTACCAATTATGAATAATGTAAAGCGTTTGTGCAAACTAGGAGCAGCAACTAAAATAAGCTTAATGTGGAGAAATAAAACACGAGTTTAACTACATTAAGCTCAAAGAAAAAAAGAACTGTAAATTTATTAATTTCAATGAAATAACTTTACGTTACATGAGTCTCAAAAATGAATTCAAAATAACAAGAATACACTCATTCGCTCATTCAAAAGCTAAACACACTTAAACCTAGGAAAAAAAAATGAAAAGAAATACTGGTCAGTGGAGGGGAGCTGAGCGAAAAGAACTGGGCACCTGTGCAGGACATCAGATGCTGCAATTCGCTAAACCCTCCTCGCCAATTCAACATCTAGGTGGAGATTCAGGAGCTCGCTGTACAACGGCGGTGCTGCCTTACACTGGGCACAAATGATCCTACTCTTGCAACAACTATAAGCTGACTAACTTCAAACTATGAAAGAGGGCGAGGGATGGCTGTGTTCGAATTTCAACGGTCAATGGAAAGAAAGTGAGCGATATGCACTCACAATAAATCACTCAGTGAAGGCACTAATGTCTTGCATAAGAATGATCACTTGTGAAACAGTATGTTCTGAAAATCATCCCGATCGAGTGAATACGAGGACGGTTGAACTGAGTGATGGCCAGTGGCAATTCCCACTGGGCATCACTCACATGCGCGAGGCACGTGAGAAACATGAACTAGAGATGCTGAAGCTCAAGCGAGACTCCTTGGCTTCAGACGCATCTGGTGCAGCTAACCCAAGCTCCACGAGCGCTCTCCCTGCACATGTTCTGGCAACCCCACACATCAAGCTTCCTCCATACAAGGAAAGCAAGCAAATCGAGCCATTCATAGCTCGTCTCGAAGACATGGCTCAGCTGTACCAGCTGGATGAGGCAGCTAAGCGGCTCCAGTTTCTTAGCCTGTTTGAGGGCCCTGCCCTCGATAATCTCCACAGAATTCGTGGAGACAATCTCACATATGAGATGATGAAGGCCGCACTCATCAAGCGTACTGTCTCACAGTTGACGATGCCAAGAGTCAGTTTATGAGGGCAAGTTTACAAGAAAAAGAGACTGCTTTTCAGTTTCTTGATCGGCTTACTGCTTACTTAGATGAGTGGATGGAGAAAGATGAAACTCCTTCCATGCGAGAGGGTATAATTGAGCTTGTGCTGTGCACGGAGCTAGAAAAGTCGTGGCCTGCTGAGCTTATGGCTCAGCTTAAGATCTGCCAGGTAAGGGATGCCAGCCAAATGCTGGAGAAGGCTGATGCATTCTTCACTGTGTACGGGTATCAAACCCGTAAGCGACACACCTGGAACAGGAAAGCTGAAAAATCTGGGAAACAGTCTCAGACTGAACCCCAGCAACAAGGCCGTTCTCAGAATAATGGCCAACGTCCAAACAAACCACAGAAGAAGGACCAGGGGCAAAACACCCAGAAACCTGAGTGGAAGCAGTACGACAACACGTACTCTAACCAGCAACAGTATCAACCATGCAATTGACAGTCAGGACAAACCTTCTCAGCACCAGCCCCAGTGTATCGGAGGCAGGAGGTGAACGTAGCCTTCATTCCTCAGGAGCAGCACGGTAGTGTCGTCCCTAGCAGTACAGGTACTTCCCCACAGTTCACTAGTCCCCCAGCGACAGTGAACACTCCTCCACAGGTGGTCAACGCTCCATCTCCCCAGACAGTGAGTACAACCCCTCAGGTATCTAGTTCTCAGGGCACCATGTTTGCTGCATCATTCATTCAGCAGCCTCATCTATGGCTGGCTGCTTCCACCAAAGGCCCTCCTACAGGCAACAGTGCCTTCCTTGTTCAGCCAGGGTTTGTGGGAGGCATTCCTGTGAACGTCCTGAGAGACAACGGTTCCTCAGGTTGCCTTTCAGGCAGAGTCTAGTTCGGCCTGAGAAGTACGCAGGTCGACAGCTCCAAGCTAAACTTATTCATGAATCAGTGAGATTGTTCCCTGAGGCACGTATCCAGGTGGCATCCCCATTTTACACTGGTATGATACTCGCAGTTGTCATGCCAGAACCTTTACTTGACCTTATTATAGGCAACATACAAGGTGCCTAATATAGTTGCACCATAGATGACGCTACTCAGACTTCGGCTGCAGTAACAAAAGCCATGGCCGAGGCTCTGAACTGTGTCACCCCGGTGACCATTGCATTGCCACAAGATCTGATTTGTAGCCAAGATGTTGTCCAAGAACAACATTCCGACCCAACACTTGCTACCGTGTGGAAGAAACAAAAGGGTAGAGTGATTAAGTATTCATGGGGAGGTCAAGCCAAGTTCCTTCGTAAACAAGGACGGCTGCACCGTGAATCACGAACACCCCAGGGTGAGGTTCAACTTCAGTTTGTTGTTCCTGCTACGTACCGCCAGGCAGTGTTAGAATGGGGTCATTGTTCAGCTTCAGGAGGTCACATGGGAAAAAGGAAAACCCAGGGCCGTATCAATGCTGACTTTTTCTGGCCAGGAATGGGACAAGAAATAGACAGTTTTGTGCGTTCCTGCAATGTGTGTCCACGTACCACCAATCGGGGACATGTCCTTCCTGTGCTGTTTGAATCCACACCCATAATCTCTGAAGCAGTTGAGAGACAAGGCAGTGGTAATGTGGGTGCAGATCTGATGTCTCGCCCATTGGTCCCACAGGACACATTATGTCCAGGGCCCGTACATACTCATGTACCATACGTTAAGGGGGAAGTTCGAGAACCCCATAGAGACAATCCGAGGCTGTGTTTGACTTACCTTGTGGTGTCTTGAGCTGTGGGCCTCTCTGAGGATTCCCGGGGAATGCACATTATCCACATGAGTGTTCACACCCACGGCGGGTGTTAAAATGTGACCTGCCCGAGATTGCGTAGGGATTCTCAGCTTGCCAATGTTAATCGTAAGTGTAGAGTAGGGTTTAACCAGTAAACTGGGTCCTTTGGCTTAGCAAATTGCAGCATTTGATATCCTGCACAGGCACCCAGTCTTTTCGCTCAGTTTGACCACTTTTCCTGGTTAATAATAATGTAGGTTTAGGGTTTAACCAGTAAACTGGGCCCTTTGGCTTAGCAAATTGCAGCGTTTGATGTCCTGCACAGATGCCCAGTCTTTTCGCTCGGCTCCCCATTCTCGGACCACGTTTCCTGGTTAATGATGTAATCAATATGAAAATAATGGCGACCTCGAATGTACAAAGCTTGGCTGTCACTTAAAATTTTTGGCTAGGGCGTACTTTTTGTAGCATACATACTGACTGCTAGGCAGAGAAATTGTAATTTAATAAAGATTGTTTGTCGCACTGACACTTTTGATGCTCCACCTTGATTGCTTTCCCAGGTGCAGCTGGTGGGTGTAGCAATTTTGTCATGGAGATCAGCTGATCATCTCTGCTGCATGCTGCCGCCTCTTCTCTTCTGCCTCGTCGTCATTATTTACTATTGATTTGTATTACATAACTTTACACAGAGGCAAAGTTACAGCACAACTGTCACACCTACACCGTGTATTACATACATCACGCTACATAACAATTAGTTGTTAAGGTAAATGTAGCAAACTTTTTGCTCAGTTTGACCTGAGTACAGGATTTTTCATCGTCGTCACAGAGTTTTTTCCTCAAGCTTGCTTCTATTAACGTAAATATGAGGTTTTTATGCTCATGGGCGTGATTTTCTCCTGTAGCAGGATAGTACACACACCACAGTGTGAATCTTGTGTGACTGAGTTAGGATTTATACGTATGTATATCATAATATTTTTCTAAAGAAAAATTTGATTTTGATGGGGCGTAATGTCACAAATTTGCGCAAGCGTATTTTGGTAAATTCGTGACATTGTATTTCAGTGAGAAAACCATGAATTCTAGTGGAATTCAAACTGAGCATCACTCAGTTCAACCATCCTCATTTTCACTCGATCGGGATGGTTTTCAGAACATTTCTCACTGTTTCACAAGTGATCATTCTTATGCACGACATTAATGCTTCACTGAGTGATTTATTGTGAGCATATATCGCTCACTTTCTTTCCGTTGACTGTTGAAGTTCGAACACGGCCATCCCTCGCCCCCATTCATAATTTGAAGTTAGTCAGCTTTGAGTCGTCGCGAGAGTAGGATCGTTTGTGTCCAGCATCAGGCAGCGCTGCCATTGTACAGTGGGTTCCTGAATCTCCACCTAGACGGTGAATTGGCGAAGAGGGTTTAGTGAACTGCAGCATCTGATGTCCTGCACAGGTGCCCAGTTCTTTTCGCTCAGCTCCCCTCCACTGACCAGTATTTCTTTTCGTTTTTTTTTTTCCTAGGTTTAAGTGTTTAGCTTTTGAATGAGCGAGTGAGTGTATTCTCCTTGTTATTTTGAATTCATTTTTGAGACTCATGTAACATAAATTTATTTCATTGTAATTAATAAATTTACAGTTCTTTTTCTTTGAGCTTAATGTACTTAAACTCGTGTTTTATTTCTCCATATTAAGCTTATTTTAGTTGCCGCTCCTAGTTTGCATAAAAGCTTTACATTATTCATAATTGGTACTTAGGCCAGTTCTTTTGTATCAAGCTTAAATCCATTGTGCCAACCAAGAGTTAATGCACCAGCAAGAACCTGTTTATCATTAATAGCATTAGTTACTGATTGTCAGGGGTGAAGTCACTTTCTCAAGAGGCTAGCAGTACTAACAAACAGCACGTGTGAGTAATTACTTTCTGCTGTGTACTGTTGAGAAAGTTTATAAATTCTAGTCCTTAGAGAATCGGCGAAGTGAGCCGGCATAAAGTAAAACTTACTGCTTGATTTTCACAAGTCAATTCCTTGTCTCTATTTTCAAGCAACATCTAAGCATTCTTTAATTCATAAATTCACATCCCCCCGTGATACCCTAACTCTGTCAAAAAGTATCCTACTATATACTTTTCCTATTACACTAAGAAGACAAATACCCCTATGATTACCACACACTTCTTTTTCCCCTCTTCCTTTGTACAAGGAAATAATTATACCTGACTTCCAATCCTTGGAGACTTTATCTTCCTCCAAGGCCAATCTGCACATCTTCCACATCCATTCTACTACTATCTCTTCCCCATGCTTCAGCATTTCACCACACACTCCATCAATTTCTGGGGCTTTCCCCATTTTGACTTTCTTCATTGCTTCCACTCCTTCCATCCTACTGATTTCTTCTTCTCTTCTCACATCCCGCCTCTCCCAGCCATTCCCCAGCCACTTATACTCGCATTACTTTCATTCTCTATGTTCAATAATTCCTTAAAGTGTTCTCTTCATCTGCTCATTTTTTCTCCCTTCTCCGCTAGT
This sequence comes from Coenobita brevimanus, assembly GCF_032717465.1. Taxonomy (NCBI): domain Eukaryota; kingdom Metazoa; phylum Arthropoda; class Malacostraca; order Decapoda; family Coenobitidae; genus Coenobita; species Coenobita brevimanus. Next base: position 34,441,709 of record NC_137033.1, on the reverse strand, counting down.
AATTTACCATCTTTATCTTTCACTCCCTGACTAACGTCACTGCCACCTTGTCTAAGTCTCTTTACCTCTTTCTAGAACAATTTTTTACGTTCCCTCCACTTTATACTCAAATTCCTTCCAAATTCCTCATCCACTCTCTTCTTACTCTCTCTTACTAATCTTTTCACCTCTGTCTTCCTCTCCACATATAGCTCTCTCCTCTGTCTCTCAACTTCTTCCACGCCCCTGTTTCTCATCCGCTCACTATACGAGGTATGCTTTCTTCTTTTGTACCACAGCCTGTTTCACCTCTTCACTCCACTATGCTGTTCCCTGCACCCCCTTTCATTTTATCTTCACCCAACACACCACCTCACATGTTGCACAGATTTCTTCTGTGAATATCTTGCACACACCTTCCACGTTCCCTGTCATATGCTTTCTCGAAATCCATGAGAGCAGCATGCAATGTCTTTCCTTTCCCTAAAAACTTGTCCACTAAACACCTTACGATGAATATCGTTTTTTAAACATCCCTGTTCTTCTCCAACTAATTCCTCTGTTATTTCCGTAACTGTCAATTAGTATCCTGCCATGTTCACTTCTTATTACACTAAGAAGACATGTGGCCCTGTGCTAAACACACACTTCTCTTTCCTCTTTCCCTTTGTACTAGGGAATACTTATATCTGACTTCCAATCCTCTAGGACTCTATGTTCCTTTCAGACCAATCTGCACATCTTCCATATCCATTCTACTACCAGTAAACAGACTTTTTTGGCGAGGTACAAGCAAGGCCATCTAAAGCCGAAAGCACTGAAATGTCGCCTTACACCCCAAGGATGCCTAGAGTATATTAATGGTTGTCTACCTACCTAGTTTCATGCTTTTAGCACAAACTGTCTGCCCTGTGGCCCTCTTTTGAAGGTTTTCGACATGCTACGCTTGGCACATGTCACGGTCCACGTGCTCGCCGGGACGTGATGAAACCTGTCAAAAACAAATATTTGAGAATGGGGCAATCATATGGTGCAAACCACGCAGTGATAGGCCTTGTGAGTCCTGAGACATAAGCTTCTCAAAGGCGTCACGATCGGGCCGGGTCGGGCCGGGTCGGGCAGAACTGGGCTGGGTTGAGCCACTCATGTGTAAGAAAATGTCTTTACTTTACGAAAGACTCGCGTGGGCTTTGCCCTCGCTTGTAACTATCTCACCTCAGTGCTTCCACATTTCACCACACACTCCGTGGATTCTTGAGGCTTTCTCCATTTTGACTTTCTTAATTTCTTCCACTACTTCCATCCTACTTATCTCTTCCTCTCATCTCATGTCCCTCCTTCTCCCAGCCATTCCCAAGCAACTTAACACTCGCATTGCTTTCATTCTCTGTGTTTAACGATTTTTTAAAGTGTTCTCTCCATCTACTCACATTTTTAACCTTCTCCACCAGCAATCTGCCATCTTTATATTTGACTCCCCTATTATCTTTCATATCACCCTGTCTTACTCCTTTAACCTCCTTCCACAGTTTCTTATATTCCCTCCACTTTAGTGCCCCTTTCCGGAAAACAACTAACTTCTGTCTATCTATCTTTAGACCGACGCCCTAATCCCACAAAGGGTGGCCGCAGACAAAACGCCTCCAAGTCGCTCTGTCACCCACCATTTGACTACCCTCCCCCAACTCACCCCCCCTCCCTCATATACCTCTCAGCTCCATCCCTCCACCTCATCCTCGGTCTACCCCTCCCTCTCCCTCCCTCCACCTCACTTACATACACCCTCTTAGTCAATCTTTCATTCTCCATTCTCTCCACATGTCCAAACCACCTCAGTGTATTTCTCCTAATCTTCTCAACCACATCCACATCCACCCAACAACGTTCCTTCACTTCTTCATTCGTCAACCTGTCCCTCCATGTCACTCCACATGCTCCTCTCAAGTAACTCATTTCCACTGCTCTCACTCTTGACTTGTTCCCCTCTTGCAAGGTCCACGCCTCGCTTCCATAAGTCAGGGTAGGGATCACAATACTATCATGCAGTGACTTCTTAACAACAACTAATTTAACAAGCAAAATGTCTAAGGTAGATGCCTAAGTTTTCTACTTTTTTAAAAGATGAGGTTCACATACGCTTGCAGAAATCAGGTATTCACTCATTTTGTACTTACATGCACGCAACTCCATTAACAGAAACACCAATTACCTGAAAGATGGAAAGGGACATTTTACAATCGAATATGTAAATAAAAGATAATGAAAAGCTAAAGAAATTGTGCTATGTAGCCTCATAAGCCTGCTTGGACACTTGCTAACGTTTTCTTCATATAATGGGTATACTGAAGTCAAGATTTTTCCTCCAAATAGAAGGAAAATGAAATAATCCTAACAAAACCTATGACCCTATCAAGCCCATGAAAAAAAGTAAACAATGGAGAGTCCATGAAAGTGCGGACTATGATCTAAAAACGGGGTCCAGATCTTCCAAAGCTCTTAAGTACAACAGCTAAAAATCTTCGTTTGCCACTAAATGTACAGACCAAAAAACTAGTTACCTTGCCTAAGACCTTCAGAATCTATGGTAATACTCGTAAATTTCTTCTTTCCTATGCTCATGAAATTCTAATCCAAGTCCTCCATTCTTAATTGCAAGCTGATACGGCCAATTGTCTGATCGTATATTCCTGAAATACGCATCAGACATATGTCTTTTCCCGATAATCAATCAAGCATTATTGGTGTTTCGGGGCTGCTTATACCAGCACCACCACCATCACCGCCACCACCACCACCACCACCACCACCACTCTCTGCCACCACTAACTACCTTCACAACCACGGTAACACCACTATCACCATCACCATCACCACCACCACCACCATTGCCTCTGTCATTATTACCACCACCACTACGACTGTCACTCATCTACCACCATACACAACGTAGAACTTTTTTCTCCACTCTCGTTACATAACGTTATCCGCTCAAGCTACTGTCTGAACTCACTACACACATGGGTTAACTCATGTGAAACTTCAGAATCGCAAATTGGCACAACCAATTTTACACGTTAATTAGCAGAAGGAATAACAACAAGACAGCGTTTTAGCGATCTGTGTACAGTACATCTAGGCCATACAGTAAATGATGACGCCTTTTTACCATACCCCTGATCAGGATAAGACCTGCAGATCTGCGCTTTGTATAATAAACAGCAAACTGACCTGAAAATTAATCAATAAATATATAAATTAATACAGATATAATGTCAAAACTTGTGTTGCCAGTGATCCCTCTTGCTCCTTCCTCGTGATTTGACATCTCTCGAGCTCCCTGCCACCCTCAAGGATGCACCAAAATTGTTTGACTCTAAAGAGAAACTTAATATGTATTACAGCAATGCTTGTGTTACACACTGATAATCAAGTCATAAACTTGTTTTAATGGAATGATATATACAGTACACACTTAAACCTTACATAAAACTGCAGGTTAACCCCAATTAACGATCGGGACATTTGCATGGTGAAACGGTTGGATAACGTGCGATTGTGAATCGAGTTGATTATAACATGAGTTCTATTAAGATACGTTCCCAGACCTTGCCAAAAAATGGGCCTAAGTAAACAGACCACCTACTCTCTCCCAGTCCCTCCACAAGGTAGTTTTACAAGACAGAATCGAAAATGTATATACCGGTATTATAAATGTATGGGGAAAATATACATTAAGCGCAGGTGAGTACCAGACGAATACCTGGTATTATACTCACCAGATTTGGTCTGGTCCGGTTCGAGTCGTCATTAGTTTTCAACTCTGTCGCTCGGGGACAGGTGGTCACTGTGTAGCACAATGTCATTGCTGCCCACAGTCACTGCGCTTGCTCACAACACTACACTGTCACAACGGAGCACAATGTTACTGCTGTTCACCACCGCTTTGGTTGTTCATAACATTACACGTCACGATAAATGCAGGCAGCGATCCGGCTCTGGCCACAAACGCGTACTACAGTAGGTTCCGAGCTGCACAGACACACTAGGTGGGTTGTGTAGGTACAGCATGGCAGTGTTTACGCTGGCAATGGCTGCGCTCGACACTTATCTCTGAGATCTGCCCATGAATGAGACAAAGCCTATCGGCTTGGACCTGGGGCTCAGTGGGACGCTTTTCGGTGATTTGGGGGATTTTCTTGGTGCACTGGTAATTGTTATAGCAAAAGTGTTTATGGGAACTAAAAAAAAGTAAAGTAAATGCAATGTGATCGTAACAAGAATGGTCGTTAAAAGAAATTTGGTTTAATGTTACCATAATTTTCTTATTCAGAATCAAAACATATTCTCATTAAAGACACTTAGCATAGTTCAGCCCTCCTATTGCAATTCTGCTTTTCCATTTTTTTTTTTCCAAAAGTGTGTTATGAAGTCAGATGGTAAGGAGAGTGGATAACATACGCATGCAAAGTGTAAGGTAAAACTCCAGGTGATGCATGGGATAGTCTTGACTGTTTCTGCACTAATAAAGACTTCAGAATTAAATAACTGTAGCCAACTGAGTAAGCCCAGATAGTTTATAACTAGGGTCTCTGTACAGACAGACATTCTTCGTCATAAAAATGCAGGTGCTCTCTCGAATGAAAGTAACATGAGATTCATAACAGAATATGATGCAAGTAGCGGAGTTGTACTATGCTAAGGACATGGAGCTGTAGCACTGGCTTAGTCTGCCACTGAATCAAGTTAAATAAATTGAGAAAGAATATTCTGTTTCTCCTAGGTTAAGGTAGTCAGACAATAATATCAAGGCTGGTCTTTGGATGAAAAATATACTTTTCTAATGAACATTAAATTAAAAATTGAACATACAATGTTTTGATAAGGCAGTGGCAATTCTGAACTGTTGGAAGAACAGTCAGGAAATTGTTACAACTCCTTGCAAAAACATTCTGAAAAAAAAAATCATTTAAGAGTAACCCCAAAATAACTGCTACGATTCGTCGTAAGAATGGCCACTAACTTTCTAAGTGTGCTTCCAACTAGACAGCTCATTATCTGAGTTGAAATATTTTACCAATACACGGAAACAGTTATTATTGTGATGAGGCCTCAAGAGAGTGCTTGTCTGTTAGAAGCTGTCATATCATCAGCATGAACATAGTTTCGATGTGTGGAAACAATTCCTCCATTAAAACGAAATCTGGCAGTGTAAAATTAAGACACAGTGAAGAAATTGCAGGACCTCTCAACAGTTGATGAAAATTAGGTGTTATGTTTGAGGGGAGTAGGGTAGACAAAGTATTTTATAGTGTGCAATGCCTGAAGCAAGAACAACGATGTGTGAGGGGCAAAAGCAAGCTATGGCAAGAGGAGCTGGTGGTGCAGTGGCTAAAAAAAAAAAAAAAAAAAAAAAAAAAAAAGAGTCTGAGCTCCACTGGATTACCGAGCTCAGTTTGTTTCCCCGTATTTCCTGTCCACCCCGCAGTGTATCTGGGGACCTGTATGTAAACTGTGCTATCAGTAACAGCAGCGCCAGCACCAGAAACAGCACCAACAACAGCAGAAGCAACATAACACATTTATCCTAGTTAGTAATGAGATGATTCAATAATGTAAAAGAAAAAAATAACCTAATTCATGATGAACTGTGCAAAATCAGTTGCTAAAAAAGAGCCATTATGAAGTCTCCAGGGCCAACGAGAATACGGCATCATTCAAAAGCGCATATAACCAAGCTCATGGGTAGAGGAGTATGGTGGGTTGGAGGAAGCTATGGCACACCGGTCTGACAGTGAGTATGGGTTGAAATCGAGTGTTGAGGTTATCGGAAGGCGAGGCTGGTTTATGACAGTGTGTGTGAGGGTGTTGCTCCCACAGGCATCATAAAGTGCCACAGTGTCACAGTCCACGGAAATACTCAACCGATGCCCCTCTCTCTCTCTCTTTCTCTCTCTCTCTCTCTCTCTCTCTCTCTCTCTCCGAGGAGTTCCTGAACAAGTTCAAGTTGATGATCCAGCGTTCCAAGGAAAAGACTAATAACGTTCTCATTTCAGGTGTTCACCCCAGGATTGCTGCAAGCAACATCTTCTGTAGTAAAGCCTTAAGCCTGGTTGATAGTATCGTCACTTTTGTTTACTGAAGGGTTCTGAGTTCGTCAACACCTGGAATCATTTTGATTAACAGTGGGCTCTGTTTGCACATGATGGTCTCCATTTGAACTCGGTTGGCTTTGCTCTCTGTCGCCTTTTGGTTGATGCAATGCGTTTTTCAGGAAAAAAAACAAAAAAAAAACAGACTAATGGAAGCAAGGACATTAATACTCTGCTCGTAACTGCACGTAGTTTGTGAAATAAATTTTCTGATTTAAAGGCTGCTATTCTTGCTGAAGATTACGATGTAAGTGACATAACAAATTCATGGCTCAACACGGAACAACGAGATTTTTTAAATAAATACAACATACCATGATACAACAATTTCTGTAATGAGAAATAACAGAGCGGGGGCCGTTGCACTGTTATTCATAGAGGTAGGACTTCATCCAGTTGTAATTCCTAAGCCCTCTACCGGCAACACTGACAGTGTTTATCTCCAGATTGCAGCAGAAATAACTCTCATAGCAAAACATTATTTGGGTTAGTTTATCGTCTAACAGTTCAGTCGTGTAACACTGATAATGAAATTTACAACCAAATTGCTGACTTCTGTAGCACCCATAATACTGAAATCTTTGAGTATTTAAAATCACCAGCTGCTAAATAGGGAGAGACCTTATTTTCACACAATGACTTGGACCTGTACACCAACTGACAAGAAAGTTTGTTGCATCAGCTTGTAGACCGTTAAACACGAGATTTTTTTTTTTTTTATTACAAGGAAGAAGGAACAAAAGGTCAGAATCTCACAAATTGTTCCCTCCAAGAATAAACCAAAACAAAATAACAGAGAGCCAAATTGGATATCAGTTCAATTCGAGATGCCTGAACACACTGTGTTTAAAATACTGGAGGTCACAGGCAACAGGAAATACTGACAAAAGAAGACAGTTCCACAGCTGACCTGTTGTATACAGCATATTAGATCTGGTTTTGACCATATCAGAAAACTCAGTATGTAATATTATGGTGGTACAAAAGTTTAATACAAGTAATCATCACATGGTCACATTCAACATTAAATACAGCAATGAGGATGTCAGGGCCAGTTAGGAGAAAGTGCCCGTCTACAGAAGGATAGATTTTCAAATCTGAAAGGAAATTATTGGTTCTAGTGACTGGAACCCCATTGTTCAAACGGTAGATATTAATGAAGAATGGAAATTATTCACAATTAATCTCAGTAAAAAAGTGAAGTTATGTCTTGCAATGCCCAACAGAAGGCCTGCTAAAAATATAAAAGCCAAATGATGGAATACGGATATTAAGCGCTGCCTACCAGCTAAAAAACAAAAATGTATACAAAGATTTCAATGCCACAAAGTCAAATTCATATTTAAAAAATGACGATCTTCGTCGTCAAGCAAAAAGTATTTAATAAAACGAAACAAGAAAGCCTTTGAAGCTCATGATGCTCAAAGCAATAAATCTAACGCTAAAGAATTTTTCAGCTATAGCTAAACAAGATGATAGCACCAACAGCTGGCCCACTAGTTAAAGATAATGGAGAACATAAAGACCGCGAAACGGAGATGGCCACAATTCTCAACTCTTTCTTTGGATCCGTATTTACAGTTGATAATAGATTCCTTTCCTCCAGCTATTCCTACTGTCTGAAAAGAGGATACCACAACCAGAGACAGTACTGTAAGTGAAAATGATGTACAGTACGACTTGCCATTGGTGAATTTAAAATGAATAAAACACCGGAGTCAGATAAAATATCTCCGCTCATTCTGAAGGAACCATTGACTGAAATGTCTAAGCCATTAGCTGAGTTATTCAGTAAATCACTAAGAAATAGTAAGATGCCTCATTAGTGGAAACTGGCAAAAGTAACTCCAATATTTTAAAACAGGCAACAAATTACAACCAAATAATTATCAATCAATTCGCTTAACTTCAGTGGTGTGCAAGTTGGTGGAAACTTCTAGCAGATATATGATTGTTAAGCACTTAGAAATAAAAAATCTCATCAAATATTCACAACATGGTTCTCAGAATAATTGCTCTTACCTTAAAAATCTCTTATATTTCTTCTATGTTATATTCAATATATACAGTGAGACCAGATCGGTTGACATTATCTATCTCGATTTTCTAAAAGAATTTGTTAAAGTCCCATATAAAAGACTACTGCTGAAATTGAAAGCAAACGGGTTCAAAGGCTATGTGTTCATGTGGATCGAGAATTGGTTTACAGGCCGTAAACAGAGAGCTGTAATAAATGGTAAACAATCAGACTAGAAAGATAGTACAAGTGGAGTGCCACAGGGGTCAGTATTGCGTCCTATTCTGTTTTTAATATATATATATATATATATATATATATATATATATATATATATATATATATATATATATATACATATATATATATACATATATATATATATATATATATATATACAGTATACATACATATATATATATATATATATATATATATATATATATATATATATATAAATGATGTAGATTTTGGTTCATTTTGCAAAATATCCAAATGTGCTAATGATATTAAAGTTTCAAAAAGAGCAGACACATCTTTACAAAGACAGGCAACTCAGACTGATCTCGATCGACTGTTTGATTGGGCTCAAACATGGCAGATGGACTTTAATATTAGTAAGTGCAAAGTGATAAACATTGGAAATTGAAATTGAAAAAAAAAAAAAAAAACTACAGTTACACTATGAACAGTAGTCAACTAGGTAATGTCAGTCATGAAAAAGACTTGGGAATTATTGTAACAAATGATCTTAAACCAAGCAAACAGTGTACAGAGGCTGTTAAGAAAGCCAACAAACTAACTGGATTCACTGGTAGGGCATTCGAAGTTGAATTAAAAAGTATCATCTCACCTTGTATAATTCTCAGGTAAGCCCACACTAAGAGTATTGTGTCCAGTTCTGGTCACCTCATTACATAAGAGTTAGCGAAACTTGAGAGAGTACAACAAAAGGGGATACAGATGATACCAAGACTGAAAAATAAACCAGACGAGGAGCGTTTAGAAACTCTGAATCTCTTTACCTTAACTAAATGCAGATTAGGGAGAGATTTAATTCAAGTTTTCAAAATATTCAAAGGACACGATAATATAGCAATCAATAAATATTTCATAATTGTTCACTCAAATTTAACATAGAGGTAACAGGTATAAAATTATCAGCAAACGATTTCAGCCACATGAATCAATGCATTTAATCTTTAATAGAACTGTAAATATATGGGCAACCTGCCCTTATTGTAGTAAACTGTGATACAGGAGTAACCTTCAAAGGTTTCTTATGTATCTGCCTTCTAACCCCTAGCTAGGTATGTTCACTCCGGAATAATTCATTTCTTTAGTATATATAACTTTTTTTTTCTTTTTACAGACCCTGGAGGATACAACTGCAGAAATACATTGATAAATATTGTTGATTTAATGTTGCTGTCCTTTTCACATAAATATTATAGAATAAGATTTCTGATTCCTATTTCCTATGAAATTTCCATGACAGCTTTACTATGTTGCACGGTGGTCCTTCTCACTATTTCCTGCCGGTTTCGGTTGGAGGATTTGGTGCGTGGGTGGGGGGAGCCATCCTGCCTTTCTATTCTTGTCTATAACTGATAGACTGGTTTTCTTAGTTATAACATTCCTTATACCAAGTAGCGGCGAGTGGACCAACAAGCACGCTGCTGTTTGTTTCGTTTGTACTCTCTCTCTCTCTCTCTCTCTCTCTCTCTCTCTCTCTCTCTCTCTCTCTCTCTCTCTCTCTCGAAAACTTTATACACACACATAAATTATCCATCTATTGCCAAACGCCTGAATTCCGTAAGGTGTGGCCTCAAACAAATCGCCTCCATGTCGCCCTGTCCTACGCCATTTCACTGCCCTCCCCTCAGCCCTCATCCCCCACTCTACTAAACCTCTCCACTCCATCCCTCCATCTAATTCTCGACTTCCCCCTCCCTCTCACAATCTCCACCTCACTCAAATATACTCTCCTCTTTAGTATCTCGCTTTTCATCCTCTCTGCATGGCCAAATCACCTCAAAGTGTTTCTCCTAACGTTTTCTGTTACATCCATATCCACATCACAACGCTCCTTCACTTCCTCATTTGTCAGTCTGTCTACCCATGTAACTCCACATGCACCTCTCAAATAGCTCATTTCCACTGTTCTCACTGTCCATTTGTGTCCTTCCAACAAGGTCCAAGAGTCACTTCCATACGTTACACATAGTTGGTATCACAATACTATCATGCAGCAACTTTTTTTTACTTCCATGCTCACTTTCCTATGTCGTATCACTGCTTTCAAAGAACCAACAACTTTTTTTTTTTCACTATTGTACCCTTTCAAGCACATCATCCTCCAAACTTCCATCCTTACTCATCACACTACCCAAGTACTTAAATGAACTCATATTTTCCATTTGCTCATCATCCAACCTTAAAGTACATTCAGTGACTTATTTTCTCTCTAAGACGATAACTTTACTCTTCCCTACATTCACCTTTAGATGCCGTTTCTTACTCACTCTCCCAAACTCACCAAACCTTGTAGTTCCGCGTCGTCTTCACTTAACAGTACAGTATCTTCTGCAAACAACTGTACAGGATGTTTCCAAACGCTCCGCTCTGCCATTAAGGCAGCTCCAACATCCAATGCCTTACATTATATCTTTTTTATAACCTCATCCATACACAGATTGAACAACCATGGAAATATGACACATCCCTGTTTCAATCCAACATTCAAACAGAAATATTCACTCAGTTCACTATCCACACGCACTGCAGCCTTAGCCCTCTCATAGATACTCTTCACGGCATTCAACAGCTTCCTATTGAATCCATGTATTCTTAATACTTTCCACATTTCTTGCCTATCCACTGCCATTTGCTTTCTCCATATCCAGTTTCTTTCCCTTCTCTAGAAACTTTTTCACTAAAGCCCTGAGGATGAATTTCTGATCTACACAACCTCTTCCCTTCCTAAAACCTCCCTCTTCTTCTCCAATTAATTCCTCTGCATTTTCCCTAACTCTGTCAATAAGTATCATACCATATACTTCTCTTATTACACAAAGAAGACAAATGCCCCCATGATTACCACACACATCTTTTTCCCCTTTTCCTTTGTACAGGGGAATAATTTTTCCTGACTTCCAATCCTCCGGGACACTACCTTCCTCCCATGCAAATATGCATGTCTTCCATATCCTTTCTACTATTATCTCTCCCCCATGCTTCATCAGTTCACCACACACTCCATCAATTCCTGGAGCTTTCCCCAGTTTGACACTCTTCATTGCTTCCACTACTTCCATCCTACTGCTCTCTTCCTCCCTTCATACCCCCCGCCATTCTCTAGCCACTTACACTCGCATACATTCATTGTCTATGTTGAACAGTTCCTTAAAGTGTTTTCTCCATCTCACTCCTCTAACTCTAACTCTCTTTACCACCTTCCAGAAAATTTTCTTATTCTAACTCTCTTTACCACCTTCCAGAAAATTTTCTTACAGTCCTTCCACCTTGCACCCAGATTTCTTCCAATTTCCTCATACATTCTCCCTCTTATTCTCCTCTTCCTCTCTCTCACTAATCTTTTCACCTCTCTCTTCCTTTCTACATATAACTCTCTCCTCCGTCCCTCAACTTCTTCCATGCCTCTACTTCCCATCCACCCACTATATGCTTTGTTCTTTTGCGCCACAGCTTGTCTCGCCTCTTCTTTCCACCATGCTGTTCCTTGCACCCCCCTTCACCCCCCTTCGTCTTCACCCCACATACCACCTCACATGCTGCACAGATTTCTTCTGTGAAAATCTTGCACACAGCTTCCACCTCCCCATCTGCCCGAAATCATATTTACCCAATCGCTCCTCCACTTCTTTTATATTCTTCCTTTTTCCCATCCTCTTGCCAATTTTCTAACATCCTTGTATAGGCTACTTCCTCCTGTCCTTCCCTCCTTCTGTTCAGCCATTGCATTTGTACCTTGAAATTCACCACCAAGAAGTGGTGGTCAGAAAGTCCACTCCTCCAACCTCTGTATGCTCATGCATCCATTACACACCTTCTCACTCTCTCATCCACACACACATAATCAATCATTGTCTTCCGTTCATACAGTTCACTACCCACTCTTCTCCTCACTCGGCACGTATACCTGTGGATCATTTTGTGCCTAAAGAGGGTATTGGCAATCACCAACCCCCTCCCCGCAGAAATAATCACTAGAGCACTGCCATTCTTATCTACTTCTGCGGGCACATCGAACTCACCAACTACTGCATCCACCTTCGCATTCCCTACTTTTCCGTTTATATATTCAAGCAAAAACACTGTCATTCCTCTCAAACTTTTCCATGCACGCTTCCAGAATTCTTCTTTCAGTCTGCTTGCACGATCTCGAGTTGGCGCATACACGCACACAATCGCCAACATTTGAATTCTTACTTTCAGTACCCACGCAATCCTTGAACCAACTGATCCATACTCTCTTATATTCTCCTTCCATCTCTTGCACACAACAATACATACATCCTCTTTTGCCCTATATTGTCACCCACTCTAGCGCATATACCCCTCGCTACTCCCACTTTCTCATATTCTCACCTCATCTTTTAGTCTAAATCAATCCACAAATGTCCGCTTTTGCACTCTTAAGCACCTGGAAAATCTCTCTTTCACCTCACCATTCGCACCCATTACATTCCATGCTGCAAGCTGCACCATGTCTTTTGTCCGGTCCTTGGTCGTCACCTGTTGGTGTCCAAGGTATTTTGTTTCTATTTTTGTTTAGTTGTTTTCCGGGGAGAAGCACTAACCCTCCAGGAACCTATTTGTTGACACATAGGGAACAAGTGTTGGTACCCCGCGTATTAAACGACTTCCTGGTTTAGAGGTAGCCATTTGCTTGTTACTCAGTGTATAGTTAACCTGAAATAGAGAATCAGTACACTGAGTGAGTGCTTGACTGGGGCCCCCACCAACATTAATGCTTATATATATACAACACTGAATGTAATATAAGAATGAGAGGGCAACAGTAATGCTTTACATATATATATATATATATATATATATATATATATATATATATATATATATATATATATATATATATATATATAAACTCGTATATGCATACTGGAAGATGCTCGGTTTTGCCAGGTTAAACCACAAAATCATGCATACCGGAACTGCCTGGGACCTCTCGATGGGAACCCTTCCTGTTGGAGAAGACCCCTGGGGTCCCATTTTACCCACTGATCCTGTTTTCCTCCTTAGGCCCATTTCCCGATTGATTAATTCTCACTGGATCTATTCCCAACATGGACCTACTGAATTTTTCCACCACCACTACCCTCCTACTCATACTTCCTACCCATTCTGCTCACACACCCACCCACCTACCCTACCTGTCCACCCAAGAACTTTCCCTCCCACCATGCCCATCCACTCACCCACACTCATCCACCCATCCTGCCCACCCATTCACCCACCCATCTATGTTGCCCCACCACACGCACACTCAACCACCCATCCCGCCACCCACTCACCCACCACACATCCCCACCACATCCACCCAATCCTCACCCACTCCACCCGCCCTGCCCATCCCACCAATCCGTCCAAGCATCCGACCCATTGTAGCTAATAATAATAATAATAATAATAATAATAATAATAATAATAATAACAACAATAATAATAAAGAAAGAAAGAAAACGGTAGTTTACATTCGATATCTATGTGTTCTCTGCTCGTTTATTGGCCTCATAGGTTTGTCGAAAAAATACTCCCACTAATACCATAATATTACATTTGAATGTGATATGCTAAGCATATCATATCAAAAAGTGTCCCTTGGTGTTAGGTGCCGTGTGAGGGCCGCAGAGATCGTCTCTCTGTTCATCTACTGTTGGTGGCTAACTGAACCGGGAAAATAGGTTTCTTTACGTATGTCTGAAGTCAAATGTATAAGAAAAAAAAATACTATGTTCCGTCTTAAGTTCTAGTGTTTCTGATATCCTGAAGATGAACAGAATATCATGTCTTTCAATTTAAAGTTGCAATTGTGTTTACATGAGTGAACGAGGACGAACAGGATTTTTTTCTGTCTTCCAAACTACAGTTATTTTTGCCTTAACAGAAATGTAGATGTACCGGGCTAGGCTGCTCATTCTCAAAATTTTAAGGCGACAGTGACCATCCTCTTTCGTCCATTAATGGCAGTACATGAACAATATACCCTTATTACTCCTTAGGTAATAACTCTTATGAGTCCCATCCTGTTGCTGTGCCTTTACACACCAGACCACCAGATGACATATGATTACGAGATGCCACCCAATAGTTACCAAAATTTGACTAAAGAAGGAAAAAACTTACGTCATATCCTAATTACCATTGTCCCTTCACCGTAGTCTCTTTGGGCGTGCAGACATCGATCCCAACACTACTACGATCGGAAAGCGTTCTGGACGTCCTTTAGCATAAGCTTATTCAGGACCTACTGCAATTCCTCCTGGATCTCTCCAGTGATGTCAAATCTTAGTCCGTTCAGTTGAATTCTTCCCGAGTTTCACACAAAGCTTGATGCACACACGTTTCTCTATCACATCCTCCATTTTTGTGATAGCAAAATTCGCAAACTAACCCAAGCACAGCGATTAAAAACACACACACATGCAGCAAACACATCCACCCTGCACAACGCCACTTGACACACTAACAAAGGGTGCGTGCACTGCTATCTAGTATCCACACACTATATGACAAGCGGTTCCTGCCCTGCTTTCAAATTTCAAGAACTTTTGGGTAGCACCTAGTATATGGTTTCCATCCAGCTCAGTAACTGATGTGCTGGGTTACAACACACCATATTGCTAACCATCCAGTGCAGAGTCGCCTGAAGGCAGCACTACATGCAGTGAAATGTTAGAGGAAGCCCACACCTATTGCTAAGGATCATATAAGGAAAAAATAAGCATGCAAAAGATTACAAAGAATGCACGGAGCAAGATAATACAGAGATTTAATCAGACGTATTATAGTAGGGGCAAAAAAGTGGTTGAGACTCAGACGAACAGAAACCCCGAGAAACATAAAGCAAGGAAAACAGATATAAAGGCACTACATGGTTGTAGATACAGATAAACAAGTCCGGAGAGTGAGGCTGACATGAAGAGAGTATGAGCCACCTGATTAAAAGGAGAGAAGGAGGAAGGCCGGGAAATAAGTAGATTATGTAGATCGAAGGTCGAATGAAAGATTGACTATGAAAGTGTATGACAGAGAAGTGACTGAGAGTAGACGGCAAGTGAGACCAAGAATGAAACAAAGATAAAGCAGGATAGCACGCTGCGTATGGGAGGGAGTTGTGTAATGGGAGGAGGGGTCGTTTCTAAGAAGGCACGGAAATGATTGGAGGTCCATTTGAAAAAACCATCCTACAAAAGATCCAAAGATGCTACGCTAGGTATCTGCAAGGGCACATACGGCAAGAAATAGACGGACGGTTGGTAAATGAAACTCTACAAGCAAGAAGGATACAAAATTAGATAAGAGTGAGCGTCAAAACAAATAAAAAGGTTAATATACATGTTAAACATATTCACCATCACCATCATCATCTAATCCAGTGTTGCCCCATGAGGAGCGTAGAAGCCCGAGGCTAGGCAAGTTGGTCCTGACATTTAAATGAGTGACCAGCCTCACTCATCCCTGAGTGGCATTACATGAGCAATACACCCCAACCTTCCCTTGGATATAAACCTGCGCCGGCTCAATCCGACTGGAGAGCCTTCATTATCCAAAAAACCACCAGGCGCCATAATTTGGTTATATAGTTACCATCAAGCGTAGTACATTGTTTCCTGGTGCACAGGAATCCATTTGACTTGTCACTCCGTGTTGAGAGACAGAAGGAAGAGGAAAGAATGAAGGAAGGAAAGACAGAAGAGGAAGAAGGAAAGAGAGGAGAAGAAAGGGTAGGTACCCGAGAGCAGCACTATAATAGGTGAGTGGATGGTGTAATTACATAATGGCTTGCTTTGAATATTCTAATACCATGAATCCGGTGATATTTTCCGTGCTCCTTTCCAACGATTTTATTCAGATTCGGATACACTTTCAGTACTACATTAGACACAACCTTCATGTATTCCTTTATAAGAGATTTTTAAAAATTTCATAGTTCAAGCCTTCCATGAGAAGTAATGGTGCTAAAGGATGGCGATAAAAACTAGTTGACCTCTGGCAGCCATTTTTGTGACCTTGACTTTAGCCGCGAGTGCCCATTTTCGAACTTGTTCAAGATTTTTGCCATATCTTGATACCCTGAAGATTTCATGTCGATAGTTAAAGGCATTCATGAGATATAATGGTGCTAAAGGCGGGCGATAAAAACTAATTGGCCTCTGGCAGTCATTTTGCTGACCTTGACTTTGACCTAGAGTCCCCATTTACGAACTCGACGAAGATTTTCGCCATATCTTGATACCCTGCAGGTTGCATGTTGATAGCTCAAGCTGTTCATGAAATATAATGGTAACACACACACACACACACACACACACACACACACACACACACACACACACACACACACACACACACACACGCACGCATGCGCGCGCGCGCGCGGGGGGGGCAAAAACATTATCGCTCCGTCCTGGTAAAGGGGGCCGATAATAAGAAAATAAAGACAACATCATAACAAAATGTAAATAACTACTGTATAAATGAAACAAAAAACTGAAATATAAATACTAGAGACATAAGAGAAATAAGAATGTTGTCAGAGAAAGAAACCACGCAAGGAACTCCCCGCTACCTGCAAGGTGATATATATAGTATGTTTTACTAAACACAAAACAGTCATAAAGATCACCATCACAACCATAATCATTATTATCATAGAGAGAGAGAGAGAGAGAGAGAGAGAGAGAGAGAGAGAGAGAGAGAGAGAGAGAGAGAGAGAGAGAGAATACTGAAAGTCGGTTCCCGAGTGGTCTTGTTCCCTCTTTAGTATGGCAATGACGAGACAGGGATGGAGAGAGGCAGTGGGAAAGATAAAGAAGGAGAGGAGGAGAAAGAGGAGGAGGAAGGAAAAATGGAGAGAAGAAAGGGATGGAGGATGAGAGTCGGAGGAGGGAACTGAAAAGACAGACTAGCAGACAGAAGACAGTGAGGGAAGAAAAGATGAGGATGTTGAGGGGAAGATACAGAAAGATCTGATGAAAGCTGTGGGGAAAATAGGAAAAAAAACATGGATAGATGGATGCACACACACACACACACACACACACAATATATATATATATGTGTGTGTGTGTGTGTGTGTGTGTGTGTGTGTGTGTGTGTGTGTGTGTACAGTATATATACAAAGAGAGAGAGAGAGAGAGAGAGAGAGAGAGAGAGAGGATTTGTTCCTTCCTAAGGTTGGCAGTGGCGGACGATGAATGGAGAGGCAAAGGAAAGGCTAAAGAAGAGAGGTGGAAGGAAGGAAATCTGTGGAGGAAAGGAGGAGAGGACAGAAACTGATAATATTGAGAAGACAGGAATAGCAGGGGAAAGATGGTGAAGAAATATATGGAACGCAAGAATCAGGGGGGGGGGGACATGAGAGGAGAGAGAATAGGAGAGAAAAAGAAATTAAGGGAAACTGAGGAGACTGAGAAGAAGGGGTATTATAAACAGGGAATAGATTTGTTCCTTCGAAATAACGAGACATGGAAGAAAAGACAACGGCAAGGATACAGAAGGACAAGAAGGAGAGAATGGGGAGAAAGGTGGGAGGGCAGGGACTAAAACATGGAAGAAGAGGAGAGAAAGGGGCTTAAGATAATTCAGGAAATGAAAGAGAAAGTGGAAACAAAGGTGAAATTAAAAGACAAAGAATGAGCAAAAGAGAGAAATGGAAGGGATGAAGAAGGAGATGGAAGATGAAAAGTGAGGATTAGAAATGGGAAAGAAAGGGATGTGGAAGGGAGAGACAGAGAGAAAAGGAGGGGACCGAAAAGAGGTCAAGAAGGCAGTACAGAGACAGTGGGATAGATAGAGATGAAGCAAGAGGGGGAAGTGAGAAGAGATGAGACTTATCGAAAGCTTCAGAGGGAGATGGCGATAAAGGAGAGAGAGAGAGAGAGAGAGAGAGAGAGAGAGAGAGAGAGAGAGAGAGAGAGAGAGAGAGAGAGAGAGAGAGAGAGAGAGAGAAAGAGCATGGAGAAAAACAGTGGAGAGAAAAGGAAGCAGTGGAAAGAGGCAATAAAAGGGAAGAAAAATGAAAAAGAGGGGAGAGGAGCACAGAAAAGGAGAGAGGAAAGAAGAGACTGTAGCGGCAGAAAATAGAAGGATTAAAAAGAAAAGTAAGAGAAGGGATGGAGAGCCATGAAAGGGATACGAGTAAAGAAAAGAAAGGTTGAGGTGAATAATGGAACTACGAGGGAAGGCGAGATGAAAGTTAATGTGAGCAGTGGGAGAAAGGAGAAAGAACAAAAAAACGAAGAGAAGACTTGGAAAAGAGGAGAAATAACAAAGAGGAGTTATTAAAGTGAGTTATTAAGAAAGAGAGAGGCAGAAAATGATGAAGGAATGAAGAAAAGCTGGAGTGCAGAGAAGAAGAGATTTAAGTGAATGGAGAAAAGCAATGGGAGAAAAGAGAAAGAATGAAGAGAAGCTCTGGAAAGAAGAGAAAAAACGAAGACGAGCTTTGAATAGGTATGTCATTAACCCGTTCCGTTCCGTGTCAGTATATATACGGACAAACCAGCAGTGTCAAAATTGCCGAGTCTGTGTATAATATGTACGGACTAACTCATAGTACCCTAGATTGCCAAGTCCGTACATATACGGACACGGTTTTCCTCACATTTGAGCGAAATAATTTGAGTATGCCCTTAGTGTGTGACAGAAAATGGGATGGCAGACTCTCCTCCTTTTCTCGCATGCCTTATACCAATATAAAAAAGTGAAAGTGAAACAACGTAAAATTAACATGGAACTCAAACTTCCCATCATCATAGTTTCGACTGTGGCTGCATTACATAAACCAGGTTGCGTTTCCTTCCCACAAGAACTCCATGCATCCATCCACTCTACACCAAAGTGGACTATCTATCCACTTCAACTTATGACAGTATCTGAAAGTAGCCATCTGACGCAAATCTGGGTCACACTGCACTGCCAAAGATATTGTGCTTACTCCCGACTTCCAGTCGATGTTGGAGAACTTCCAAGTGATGAACTAACTGGCAGTGGTGAGCAAATAGTGCATATAGTGAAAGTAATATAAGTAAATGTAAGCAAATAGAAGTTAATCTTAAAATAAAGTAATGTAAGGGAAGTAAAGTGAAAAACGTGTGATTTTTCGTAACTAGTGTTTATTGTGCCTTATGCAAGTGTCTTACACCAATATAATATAAAAAATGAATGTGAAAATACATAAAATTAGCACAAAACCCCAACTTTTCAGCATCATAGTTTTGACTGTGGCCACATTACGTAAACCAGGTTGCTCTTTGTTAATACAAGTACTACATGCATCCACCCACTCCACACCAAATTGGACTATCTATCCACATCAGCCGCTGGCGTTATCTAAAAGTAGCCATCTGATGCAAATCTGAGAGTGCTGGACCAAAACACCTGTGTTCGGGCAGAAAACAGCAGAAGTGAGCACTTTTACTGTCACTAGGCTTATTCTGACCACTTTTCAGGTCTGTTCTTGGAAACAAAAAAGTTGAAAATGGCCGGCACTGTGGGTCACACAGTCTCCCAAACCCTCGGCACTGGGGGTCAAAAAGTCGACAAAGGCTCCGACACGGAACAGGTTAAGAGAGACAGGGGCAGAACATGAGGAAACAACAAAATGGAGTGCAGAAAAGGTGACGAAGGCAAGCTGAAGACCAGAAAGTGGTGGAAGATCTGCAGAGGAGACAAGGGAAGTAAAAGTTAAATGGTGATCAAGAAACTGGGAAATCGTTGATGAAGAGGGAGTTAGTTTTACTATAAGCAATAGCATGAACGTAAAGGACCAGAGTTCAGAATATTTCAAAATGAGGTATCTTTGGTGCTGCAGTGATCATGAACATGTGTTTTCTGTGGAACCACTTTTGATTACCCATAAAGCCATCTGTTACCTTACACTGCGGTTTGATAGGGGATGATCTTTCACAAACACACAAACACACACACACACACACACACACACACACACACACACACACACACACACACACACACACACACACACACACATTTACTTAAAACTGTCCTACCACAGAAGACCACAGCTACTACACTCACTAAGATGGTGTGTTTCTCAGTCTTTGGTGCCATCGTGTGTGACTGTGCAAACCACTTCTGGATCTGCAAACTCTGCCACATAGTTGGCATGTCAAGTCTGGGTTTGCTGGGAGAACTGTTTTGTTTGTGCCGCCGTTGTCCGCACTCTTCTCTGGCCAGGTTCTGAGCTTCTAGATGAATGGTTCCTTCACCACAGAGGGCTCGCCAATGTTTTCTGTCAGAGGCAATCGTTTCTAGAACTTTTGGTATGATGTATTTCGTCAGGGTTGTCCTCATATGATCTTTATACCTCTTCTTCTGTATCCCTGGGTTGAGATTTGCTGCAGGGAGTTGGTCATACAGAATCTGGCAGGGAAGGCAGTGCTCATGCATGTGGAACACATGGCCGACCTATCTCAGCTGTTTTTAAGCCAGAATGGATTTCTATCCTGGTTGACTTTGCCCAGTGAAGAATTTGTGAATGCAGGACTTATCCTCCCATGTGAGTCCTAGGATGTGCTGTAAGCATCAGATGTGAAAAGACTCAAGCTGTTCGATGTGACGCTGGTAAGTAGTCCAGGATTCAGCACTGTATAAGAGGGTGGAGAGGCATACAGCTGTATAAACTGTGACCTTTGTCTTTATTGTTAAGTTGGTGTTTTCAAAGACTGGATCTGAGATGCCCAAAAGAGGCTGAGGTGTGACTGATATGTGCAAGAACTTCTGCATCAGTGTTATGTTTATCTATGAGCACACTTTCAAGGTAGGCAAAATTTTCCACATGTTTACATATTCGCCATTTATATGTAATGCAAGAGGTTCTGCTGCATTGTTTCTCTGAGATAATTCTGTTTTATTGAACATTTTCTCAGAGACCCAAATCATGGAACATGTTGGAAATGATGGTGGGACACAGTTGTAGGGCTTCTGGGGTATGTGCAAGGACAGCCCAGTCATCAGCATCTTGCAGCTGTAGGAAATGACCCATTTCAGTCTCCGATTGTGCTGGAAGATGTCTGAGATTAAATAAGTTACCATCTAGATGGAACTGCATTTCTATTCAGTCATCAAGGTACTTTTGCTGGTGACTTCAAAGGGTGACTGCAGTGAGACAGATGTTGAAAATGACAGGAACCAGGACACATCCTTGCTTTACGCCCACATCCACATTGACATTTGTTGTCATGCGGCTTCTTCAGGATGGGAACAAATTTGTTTCGAACTTCTAGTTTTGAAAGAGCATTCCATAAAAGTTCCCTGCTGATAGTGTCAAATGCTTTTTCAAGATCAATGAATGCAATATACAAGTCATGGCTCTGCTTATGGCATTTCTCTTGTATCTGTTAGGCAAAAAATATCATATCACAGGTACTTTGCTTCTTCTGAAATCCACATTGTGTTTCAGGGAGTGTTGACTCAGTCAGATGTTTTGTCAGTACGTTACTAGCATTCACAAGGAGGGAGATGCCTCTGCTGTTGTCAGTTTGAGCAACCCCCTTTCATCTTGTAAATGGTTACAGTATCAGAGGTAAGCCATTTAGCTGCAATTTGTTCTTTGCTCCACATAGTCAGTATGAGATTATGGAGGCACTGGTGAAGTAACTGGCCACCCTCTTTGATCAATTCAGATGGTATGCCATAAGGCCCATGGCTTTTGTTATATTTTAGAGATCGGATGGCCTGAACAGTTTTTGCAGGTATGGGTGCGACATCAAGATCTGCCTCTTGATGGGTATTTGGGATGTTACCAAGGATAATGTGCTCCACCGGGTTTCTTCTGTTCAATAATGTGTTGTTGGGTTGCTCCCATCTTTCTAGGATTGCTTGCTTGTCTTTCGGGAGCTCTTTTCAGCTAATCGAACAGGGTTTATGTGGTGTTTGGTTCGCCCATAGATGGTTTTAATGGATTGTAGAACCCATGATGGTCGTTAATATCAGCCAGTCTTTGCAACCCTTTCGCTTGCTCAGTCCACCATTTGGGGTCCATGTCACTCAGTCTTCCCTGGGTTTCACTTCTGATATTCTGGAATTCAGTTTTCAGGGTTAAAGAGCTAGGATGAGCCAACCAGTTGTTATGTGCTCTATTTTTCTTTGCAAGTAGGTCATATATGCCCTCAGCATTTTCATCAAACCAGTCTTTATGGTGGCGAGTGAAGAAGCCCAATGTTTCTACTGCAGTGCTTTGGAACAGTGTCTTAATGTTTAGCCACTCTGCATATAGGTTTGTTGCATTGTTGTTTGGATCAGTAGGTGGGCAATGAGAGAGCTTCTCTGTAATAGTGCTGTGGAAGATGTTACGCATTGCCACATCCTTTAAGCTACTATAGTTTAGTTTCTTGATGGATGGTGTGTGGCGTATTTGTTGTCGTATGACTGATTGCAGTTCGCTGATTATAAGGTCTGTGGAGCACTCAGCACCTCCCATAGCTCGGGTTATAAGAACTTCCCTTCAATTTCGCTGCTTTACAATGACATCAAATTCGGTGCCAATGTCTAGATCGTGGGTGAATCCATGTGGCCTTGTGTTTATGAGTTGAAAGATGGTATTGGTGATGACCAGACTATGTTCTGAGCACAAGAAAAGAAGTCTAAATCCATTGCTGTTCATGTTACCAACACCATGGCATCATATAATGCCTTGCCAGGGATGATTATCTTTTCCTACTCTGGTATTAAAATCTCCAAGCAGGATCACTTTGTCATTAGATGGTATTGAACGAATGGAGCATCCAAAGGATCATAAAAGGAATTGTTGACAGTGTCCTCAGAATGAAGCTTGGGGCATAGGCACTGATGAGTGTTGCATATTGGCATTTAGAGAGCGGTATGCGCCAGGACATTAAGCTCTCTGATATACCCACAGATGTTTCTTGGATATACTGTAGAGGGTTGCTTCAGATTGCAAAGCCAATACCATGGTTTCTTCTTATATTTTCTGGGTATCCCCTCCAGAAATAGGTATACCCTTCTCCTGCTTCTATATGGTTGCCCTCTCCTGAGAGATGACTCTCAGAAAAGGCAGCAGTATCAATATTATATCATTTCAGTTCACGGGCAATAAGAGCAGTTCTACGATATGGTCTTATGTCATGGTCAGTATCGAGCAAGGTTCGTATATTCCAGGCAGCAAGAGTCAGAGGGCTTTTGTTTTTTTGACCACATTGTGGAATGCGTTCACAGACGTGGTTATCTGCCCAGGTAGTGCAGAGCAGCAAATGATTAGGTTACCTTTTCAAAACCCGTCAGGGATGAGCCGTTGGGCATCAGTTTCCGGCTGCTTAGTGGCACTGGATGCTCCTAAAGGCACGTCCTGCTCCTATGCCTTCATGCCAGTGACCACTGGGCCAGTGTCGCCTATGTGCAAGTCTCGTGCTAGTGACTTCAGCCACATCCATGACCTGTTACTGTCACCCTATCCTGTGGCCAAAGGTCTTTTGTTTGGTGAACGATGAGATGGGAGGTGAGTATAGTAGTGGGCTTCCACAAAGAATGGATTTGGTGTGATGGTGAGGGTGAGCAGTCCTTATCACCATGTGACACACACACACACACACACACACACACACACACACACACACACACACACACACACACACACACACACACACACACACACACAAGGGTCACTAGGTGTTTCTATCCCTACCAAGTAACTGCTATCCATTGCATTATCTGTTGCCTGACACTGCACTCTGTAGAGAGTAGTGTTAAAAAAAATGCCCAGGTGTTTCTCTTCCTCATAAGTAATTGCTTGTCACGTGCAAAACTTTCCAGTGCTTTGCATTTATAATTGTATTAGTTCATACTTGGTCAGCTGCTCAGATATATCGACAAGGTATGCAAGACGTGACTCCCACATATCCTGGTTGAAGAGACTTACAGATCACCCTCCCCATTCATTTCCAGGAAAAGTTTAGGTTCTCTCCGAAGCTCAGACACTCTGTACACAACATTGCCCTTACAGTGCCATTGCACTCTGGAGTAAAAGATAAGGGATTCATACTGTTAATCCATATATTCACACAGTTTCTGGAAAAGGCGAGAGTTCAATCTCCTGTTTTCACAAAATTGACACATTTTACCACTGCCTCCAGGATCTTGCATAGAGCATTAGTGAGGTTTTTTTACGCCAGTGCAAAACAATGAGTCATACAGTGAACCACTTTCACATTCGGAGCTATATTCTTAACATGCTTATGTAGCCCCGATTTTCATCCCATCATCGCCGAAGCCCCATCAGTACAGACTCCAAAATAACTTTCCCTGACTATTTTGTTAGCTGTGAAGTAAGAAGTCACATTTTCCATCACATCTAAAGGTTTTGTGGTAGTTTCAATCTATGTACAGAACAGATATTCATCTTTGCTGTCATGCATGAATACACCCCTAACAAACACGAATAGCTGTGCAGAAGTATTCACATAAGTTGACTCATCCAACTGTACTGCGAACATACAAGTTGGAGAATATTCAGTCTCCTGAATCACTTTCTCCATGAAATCACCTGACATTTCATTAATTCTCCGTTTCACTGTGTCGTTGGACAAGGAAGTCTTTTGAATTTTATGTGCGCATGATTCTCCTAGAACCTGCTCTACAATCTTTACGGCACACAGGTTAATTAGTTTCACCAACCGTGTATGGCGTTTTCTTAATTGCTGATTCAAGGGAAACCTTAAATAATGCCTCTTCAACACCTAAGTTCTGTTGTTGGAAGGCACCATTCCCATCCAGTCTCTGTTTTCCCAAACTACGTTCATGGCACCTGAAGAAACTGGGGTCTTTCTCTGCATACTGATGGTGGATTGTCGTCAGATGATGCTTCAGCTTAAAGGGCCTCATGGAATCATTTCCTAGCACTCTGAAACACAGTACACACTGAGGTTTCTCGATGCCATCAGCGAGGATTGATGTAAATCCGTAGGTAATATATTCATCATTGCACTTTTGCTTCTTATCGACAGTGGCGGCCATTACATAGATATACACACACACGCCAAGCAGATAGATGAATTTTAAAATTATTTGGCCATTTGCACCAGAGTGAATTAAATCACAACACAGATTTAAAATCAATGTCAAAAAAAAAAAAAAATCAACATCGTCAAACGACTTTCACCAAACTAGCACGATTTATTTTTAACTAAACCCAAGTGAATTTAACTTTATGCCGTATGAAGTCACTGGTTATCAGTATTTGAATTATTTCCAGCCAATACTGAATTCATTTGTTCGTTATTTTTTTGTTTCTAATATGTTAGAATAAGTTTCATTAAAGAAACTGTCGAGTTAAATGAAGCAAAATTCGTCTGGCATCATAGTAACTATTTAATTCTCCTAATTTCCGTGTTTGGTAGCCAGGTTCTGTCGTTGCCTTTACTTATGCAAAGACTGTGAAAAATCATGGTTACACTGTAAAAAAAAAAAAATGTGTAATATCATGTAAAATTGCTAAATGCAGTATTACACTTCGAGTAATCATATTGTCATTACCGTATGATTTTCACATTCACACATTTTGACAGTAAACAGTAAATGTTTATGAAAATTTTTAAGTCGACTCTGCCCTGCATTAAAATGTCACATTAATTTCATAAATTTCAAGTCAGAGTTGCTAAATCTGCATTGAAATCGGGTTTACTGAAAGCTTTTTCATATAAATTCAGTGTAACAGGGTGATTTTTTTTTTTTTTCCGCCAATGATTTTAATTCAAACCAACTCTATACTGTTGTGGTGCAGGTGGCCAATGATAATAAAAATTAAATGAATGAATGAGAAAACGAACAGAATTGAGATTACGAATAGAATATGTGACCAACAGAGAGCTGGGAAGGCAGAATGGAGGATTACGTAAATTATAAAACTCTCTGTATCTAAATTTACCAATAGATAGAGAAATAAATGGGAATAATATATAAAAGTACATTTCACAATACCAATACCAGTTAAATATCTCGCAAGTAACACTGGAATACTACACAGAAAGCAGTAGATATTTCTCACAAACTTATTTTCGTGGTCACCATCTGGGATCGTGGCCGAGAGGGAGGTTGCAACAGGGAGCGAGGGAGACACAACTGCGCCCAGTACACAGTCCTATGTCTGTTGGAAGAATCCCTTCTATAGAGATGAATAGGACTTTACATATGGTTTACTCGACAACAAGTTCAGGTCTGCATATTGCAAACAAAGTGTTGCCATTTCGCCTTATTTTTTCTTAACTGCTTATTGGTACAGCGGTGTCGAAACGTAGCAAGTGTACACTGGACACTTGAGCGATAGGGAGCAAGGCGACAGGCTTAAACATGCGGCCCCTTCATCCGAGTGTAAGGCAGACACACTCTTTCTTAGTACTTACACTATCCCGTCATGGCCACCCTAGAAGTCTGCCATGATCCCCTTGAGGGCCATGGCACCCAGTTTGAGAACAAGTGGGATAGACTAAACCCTCAATGACTCCCTCGTAATTAGAGGTCCTTTTTAAGTTAATAAAATCGTTTGGTGGTGGCAAAACTACGGTATTAAACACGTGGCCATACAGAACACGTTATGACTGGAGAATTTTGCATAATCCTTTGAGTACAAGAGGCCTGAATACAGCCTCTTCAATTCATTGACGTATTTTGTATTTCATTATTAGCTATACAAAACAGCAACTAAAATGACGGGGGATCATTGTCTAACTTTTGTAATTCACTCGAGGATTCTCATTTACCATTTCACTGAACAATGCCTTGTTGTAGCAGTAGTTGTTACTGTCCCAGGCTCATTTGAGTAATGAACTGCAGGGCGAAGTTTCACTTATGCAGGCCACCATTCTCTGCTTGGGAACTGAGGGACCATTGTATGACCAGGCAGCACCACCACTCAGTCATATAAGTGCCACCATAAAGTTTCCTTTAAATCGATTTAGGACGTTAAATTGACGTTGCCATGTGATACTGATTTTGATGTAATGTAAATAAATACTCGTGTGTATATATATATATATATATATATATATATATATATATATATATATATATATGTGTGTGTGTGTGTGTGTGTGTGTGTGTGTATCTCTCTCTCTCTCTCTCTCTCTCTAAATGTAAATATAAATAAATAAATAAATATATATATATATATATATATATATATATATATATATATATATATATATATATATATATATATATATATATATATATATATATATATATATATATATATATATATATATATATATATATATATATATATATATATATATATATATATATATATATATATATATATATATATATATATATATATATATAAAATGAAGAGCATGATGATGATTATGATAACATTATTATGCTTACGATGAAGGTAGTGATCATGAAAGACAACAAAGATACAGGCATGGAAAGAACACAAGCACATCACATTCTACAGTTCCTAAACATGATCTAATGTAAACTCACAAACCTATTACTGTATTTAATTGGGGACCATAAAACTCTAACCGCGAAGTTTTATTTTAAGGAAGCTAAGCTGTGTCAGGGTATATGAGGGACTTGTGGCTAAACTATTATTTGGGGCGGTTGTGGAGGCGGGTGTTGCATAGAGACGATGCT
Source organism: Coenobita brevimanus (assembly GCF_032717465.1). NCBI lineage: Eukaryota > Metazoa > Arthropoda > Malacostraca > Decapoda > Coenobitidae > Coenobita > Coenobita brevimanus. Next base: position 34,413,677 of record NC_137033.1, on the reverse strand, counting down.
AAATACCTTTATATAACGCTTTCGTGTATCTGCTTTGATTATATGCTGGGTAGCACTCTGTCCTTACGCACAAATGGCGACAAACACATCTTTGTTTTCTAGCTATCTCTGGACGGCTTTTACACCCGCCATTTCTGGAAGTGCGCCTGGAAATTGTATTGGTAAGTGGGAACGCACCGGTGTGTTACTTTGTCCGTCTGTTAGTGTATGAATGCAATCTCACAGTTTTGATCCCTCTTGACTTGTAGGGTTTTCCAAGGGGTGGGTGACTGTAAGAACAGGACAAAGTCAGCTTAAACATTTTTTATCTGATTTCTTCTGGTTGAGGTTAGGGGGAGGATGAAATGATTTCATTTTGAGAATGATTAGTCGAAAGTAAAGGTAATTGGTCAAGGTCAAAGGGTTGACACGAACGGTGAAATAGTTTTATTGTTATCTAGCCCAATTATGGTGGAAGGGTTGAGGTTCTTCCCAGATGACATATAACTTTTTAGAACAAGAGGTCAAAGGTCAGGGTCTCACGACACAGTTAATTAAGCAGTTTGATCCTGTTTAGACCAAATTTAATACAGCTTGAAAGACAGACAAGGATGAACTAATTCAGGTTTTAAAAAATCAGTTAAAATTCATGGTCACAGGGCAAAGGTAATTGTTCGGCACTTGGACCAATTCTTGGGTGCGGGTGTTATACTCATCAGACAGTACTCCTTATATTTAGTGTAAGATTGATTTTCACAACATAAGCCTTTTGTTAGTCATCATTCACTTCAGCGCGAGAAGTCTTTCCAAGATGAATATAATAGCTGGAAGGCGGTAAGAATAAAAAAACATAAATCCTCGGGTCAAGGCATTATGAACACACAAAATATCCAGTGAAGCTTATAACTCCTTCCATTATGATGAAATGTATTCTATTCTTGCTGTTACCATTGTGGGGGAAAGGGAAACTTTGTCATATACTACTAAGCTTACTGTTTACCTAGACGTGGGTATATGAAAGACGGGCTCATGATGTAAAACAGAAAGTGATAACTACAAATTGGAGAGCAGGTACAGGTGCCAAAGAGGCACCGATTTAACCACGTGGTTCCGCTTCACAGCACCGATTTAACCACGTGGTTCCACTTCACAGGTATACAAATGCCCCCTTACTCTTTATTCCATGAAAAGGAACAATGGAAGGCAGAAGCGCGACTGCAATCTGCAGTCCATCGGGTTCACGTTCAGAAGAACTTGAGATAACAAGAGCAACAGTTCAGGTAGAAATTACCGAAGCAGAAGAACTAAATTTTTACCTATCGACTGCACGATGCAGTCTTCCAATTTTCTCTAAGCGGAGATGGAGGGTTCTTCATGCTGTAAATTGCTGTCAGTGACCTAGACCCGTCTCCAACGACATTAGCTCTAGACAACGGTAGGCAAGCCTTGGACCTCTGCTGTTATAAGTGGGTAATATAAGACTGATGTGACTTTTTTTTTTCAGTTTTCAGCAGTACTATTTAACCTTTCACTAAAGTAAGCAAAGAGTAGAAAAGTAACTTATTCGTACTCAAGGAATTAACTCTTTCAGCCGTCGTTCATAAATTATTCTTCCAGTTACTCGATGGATTAATTCAGCTGAGAATTTACCTGTTGTAGGGAAAATGGTTGATGAAGCCTATAACTAACCACTGCAATTAGAAAAATGCCTCCTAAGCCAAATAAAATCGTCTAGAAATAGTAAAAATGAAACAATCCGGTAGGAACAAGAGTTAAAAACAAAATGTCGTCACATAGTATGTTAACCTGCCAACCCTCGTGGAATCACTGACCAAATCCATCCCAATCCTCGTTCCGTCATGCAAAGTTTATGGTATCGAAAAGTGGACTGAATTGTGATGAGATGGCGCTTGTTTATCAACATATATATTCAATAAGCAGATTATGTGTATTCTTGTACCGAGTGAATATCCTAGTGAACTTTATTGGTATATATTTAATATTATTCAGTAAAGAGGAACAAAATATAGAGCGTTAGTGGGCAATTACATTCACAGGTTCCATCTGTGATCCCAGTTAAAATGTAACAGCTTAGGTTCGATTTCATTTTTTTTCATATGCATTTGAAAAATATATAGTATTCTAGTTTTGAATGAAATGATAACCAACGAATTGGATCAACTGCTGTCATGAATGGTTTGAGGTGTTCGCGATGTTTTCACTTCAACAATATATTAAAAACAAGAAGCGGTTGCAAAGCACAGCAAACCCGTTCCCGGGAGTCATTTTAGTGCTGACGTATAAACACAACAGGGTATCTAGTCAAAGATATCACATATCAAATTTGGAGAAAATCGGATGAAAACTGACGATTTTATGCCCATTTGAAATTTTATGCCCGACCCTCCTGACACTAACCCCCCTACCCCTAAATAGGGGTGATCCCCCTGATGTAATGAGGCATATTATAGAAGGCAGATTTGAAAGATGCACTTTAGGTTTTGGTTTTACGTCATTATGACGAATTTGAAAGGAGTTATGGCAAAAAACGATTTTTACCCCTACCCGTTCTTTTTACATTTGGGGGGCCTACAGCTTGGGCCTCGGCCCACTTTGGCCCAAAATTTAAGCAGGTGATTAGAAAGTCATAGCCTATCATCCTTGTAATCTTAGTCAAAAATGCACCAGTAGTGTTCGCATAAAGTTGTTGACACAGCCAAATAAACAGACAAACAAGAGGCGGTGCCGAGGCATAGCAAACCCGTCCCCGGCAATCATTTTAGCGCTGACGTATAAACACTACAGAGTATCTAGTCAAAGATGTCACATATCAAATTTGGAATAAATCGAGTGAAAATTGAGTAGTTTACGCCCACTTGAAATTTTAGGCCCGACCCACCTGATATTGACCCCCCTGCCGCTAATTGGGGGGTGACCCCCCTGATGTAATGAGGCATGTTACAGGATGCAGATTTGAAAGATGCACCTTTAGATTTTGGTTTTGCGTCAATATGACGAATGTGAAAGGAGTTATGGCGAAAAAACGATTTTTACCCCTTTTTTTTTTTTTTTTTTTTTTTTTTTAAGTCTACAGCCTGGGCCTTGGCCCGGTTTGGCCCAGAATCTAATCAGGTGATCAGAAGGGCATAGCCCATTATCCCGGTAATCTTTGTCAAAATCGCACCAGTAGTTTTCACATGAAACTGTTAACAGCCAGACAGCCAGACAACCAACCAACCAACAAAACAAACAAACAAATAAACAAACAAACAGACAAACCGAGTTTATCTGTATGTTACTCGTCTGAGCCCCTCCAGGGCGGGGACGAGTAACATACAGACAAACCGAGTGAAAACAATACCCGTCCCCAAGCCCCTCAGGGACAGGGACGGGTAACAAAATATCTGCAAGTCGGTATAATATGTCTTGATTTTATACGCTTTGAATTACTGTGCACATACTATGTTCACTCTCGGAGTACATTAGACAGAGGTAGATAAGTAGAGAGATTTTCACACGCACACACACACACACACACACACACACACACACACACACACACACACACACACACACAGACCTAGGAACTCCACCACAAGTTAATATTGCCCTAACATTCTTAGTAGGCCAGCCTCTTATTCCGTTGAATACTTACTATTTCCAGACGATTTAATGTAATGGGAAACATAACTCGTACTGAAGCAATGAACCTATGGCACAACAAATGTCTGATTTGGTTCATATCTCTGACTGGGGTAAGTAATCTTGTTTTAAATGCTTCAAAGACTCGGTTCTTACATCTCTCAGCCAGTCAAAATCTTTCGCAGGAGTATCCTCTAATATCTCAAAACATCCAACTCAGTCCTGCATCATCTTTAAACATTCTTGGGGTTTCATTGTCTCGGGCTTTATCATGGAAAGATCATATTACCTCCCTTGTAAAATCTGCTTGCTAGGGATTAGGTGTGCTAAGCCGACTTTGTGCCTTTATTATCCCTGCACAGTTGTTGACGTTTTACACGAGTTTTATTCGCACCTAAGTACTGTAGAGTACAATTCTCGTGTATAAGGAAGCTCCTACATACAGCTCTTCTCAACAACAAGGTGGAGTAAAAGGCTTCTCATCTCATAAATTCTCCTCCTCTACCTGGCATTCTTCAACCGCTGTCTCTTCGTCGGACTGTTGCATCTTTATTTCTTTTATATCGCAACATCAACGGTCTCTGCTCCTCTGAACAGTCCGCTTGCATCCCTCCACCACTATGGAGGACGCGTAACATCCATCTAGCAACAATCTCTTATCCCATTATTGTCAAACTCTCTGATGCAAGAGTTGACCGTTACTCCCAGTCCTTCATGTATGCAACAAGTCATCTCTGGAACTCTCATCCTCTGTCTATATTTCCTACAGCCTATGATCTCCAGCCATTCAAACCCAGTAAGCCCAGGCATCTCGATATAAACTGGTCTTGAATTTGGCTCTCTGTTATTACGTTTTTGTTTTTTTCTTGGATGGAGCAATCTTGCTGGCTTCTGGCCTTTGGTTCCTTCTTACTTGCATAAAAAAATCAAGGGTGTTCGAAACTCCTCCGCCTTTAATAGTCAAGGAATACGTCCTACAATTCAAGTGGTAGATTCTGCCTACCTCCTGCCGTTTACACTTAGCTTAGGGGTATCTCGTGGAAAAAAAAGTAATGGACTTGTCAAACTTCTCCAATCTGAAAATATCTCCTATCAAAATAAAATACTCTAGTGGCAGCAAATAATAAAATAAAGATTCGTCATCACAGCGAAGCCTCCTAGACTGATATGAATGTGCAGTCATAGGTTGTAATTTGCTTGTGTACTTACGCTAGGTTTTCATGTGTCTTCAGTCATTACGTACTGGTGTGTGTGTGTGTGTGTGTGTGTGTGTGTGTGTGTGTGTGTGTGTGTGTGTGTGTGTGAAGTTCCAAGTCATCTTGTAGGGGTCTAGGCTTGGTGGTCGGTTTGGAAGTCTGGTGGGCGGATGAGTGGGTGGGTGGTTAGGGCGGATCGCGTGGGTGGTCAGAGTGGGTAGGTAGGACGGATGGACAGATGGAGTTGGTGTGTGTGGTTGGCGAAATGGTTGGGGTGGGAGGGTGGGTGGATGGAGAGGGGTGGTTGGGTTAGTTGACATGTGGGTGGGTGGGTGGTTGGACTTTTTGAGTGGGTTGGTGGGCTCATGGGGAGAGTGAGCGGGTGGGTGAATGTATGGCTTCCCAGAGAACAAGTAAGAAGACTGGCTTACCGCACATGGGTGAGTATGTGTATGGGTGGATGGATGAATGGGGGATAATAGGTCCTTCGGGGGAATGAGCCTGTGGAGTACATACGAGCATGTTCATAACCGGAATAGCTCTATGTGGAATGCCTCTGAGAATGGACCGAGGTGAAAAAATGGGTCTAGTGGGTAAAAGGGGTTCATGAGAAAAAGATTCATGTGGAAAAATGGGTTCTTGTGAGGATCTGAAATGTCCCTGCGAGGAGAAAGAAGGTCCATGGGCAAAACAGGTCAGTGATGGGAAAATAGGCCCATGTGCAAATATGCTCATTGGGAACATAGGTCATTCGAGGGAAAACAGGTCCTTGTAGGAGAAATAAGTCCATAGTGGAAAGTAGGACTAAAGGGGAAATAGGTCCATGGAAGAAAATAGGTCCGGGTGCAATAAGTCCTTAGGGGAAAAATAGGTCCACATGGAATGATATGTCAACTGGTAAAAATTACACCAAAGAGAGAAAAAACATTACACCACAGGGAAAATATAGCTCCATGGGGTAAGAAAAGGTCAGTTAGGGAAATACGTCCTTGTCAGAAATCATGTCCATGGGGAAAATCGGTCTAAGGAAGTTATTGGTCCGTGGAGAACATGGGTCTGTGGGAAGAAAATAGGTTTATGGGGAAGAGTAAAAGGATGAGAAGATGACCTCTTGACAGTGTAGCAGGGGACAGGTTTATTTGGCTACAATCTCTCTCTCTCTCTCTCTCTCTCTCTCTCTCTCTCTCTCTCTCTCTCTCTCTCTCACACACACACACACACACACACACACACTCAAAATTGTGTGTGTGTGTGTATATATATATATATATATATATATATATATATATATATATATATATATATATATATATATAATGAGGGAACTGCTACAGTTAAGTTACATAAAGACTGCGGAAAAATTAGAATTGAGAAGGGTGTGCGTCAGGGAGATACAGTTTCACCAAAATTGTTTACAGCATGCCTAGAAAGTATTTTCAGAAAACTAGACTGGGAAAAAAAGGAGTAAACATAGACGGGGAAAAGCTAAACCATTTAAGATTTGCAGATGACACTGTCCTAAACTCAGAAACAGCAGAGGCATTGCAAGAACTGTTAAATGACCTGAACAGAGAAAGTCTCAAAGTAGGGCTAAAGATGAAGCGGAGTAAAACTAAAGTAATGTTAAATCCCCATACACCAAAGAGCGTCATCAGAATAAGAGAGGAAATTGTTGAAGTCGAGGAGTACAATTACTTGGGACAAATAGTAAAATTAACGAAAGACCATGATACCGAAATAAAGAGACGCATTACAATTGGATGGAAAGCTATTGGTAAACATAGAGACATTATGAAAAGTAGATTGCCAATATGTATGAAACGAAAATTATGTAACGAATGTATAATTCCAGCCATGCGTACGGTTGTGAGACCTACAAACTAACAAAATCGACGGAAAATAAACTAATCCGTTCTCAGAGGGCAAGGGAAAGGTCAGTGTTGGGAATATCTTTAAGAGACGTGAAAACATTAACTTGTGTTAGAGAGAAGACTAAGTCAAAAACATTATAGAAGTTTTAAAAGAACAGATATGGAGGTGGGCAGGGCAGGTAGCAAGAAAAAGGGATAACCGATGCAGCAAGAGGCTGACTGACTGGACACCAAGAGATTGAAAGCGTAGTAGAAAAAGGCCAGACAGGAGGTGGAGATAAAATAGGAAAATTTGCAGGGAAAACGTGGCAGAGATCGGCTCAGTTAAGCAAGTCGTGGAGAAGGTTGGGGGAGGCCTTTGTTTAGCAGTGGACCAGTAATGGCTGATGATGATGATGATGATGATGATGATTAGAGAGAGAGAGAGAGAGAGAAAGAGAGAGAGAGAGAGAGAGAGAGAGAGAGAGAGAGAGAGAGAGAGATGATAATGCTTATGGTCTTAGTTAATTGCCAAATACTAGAGGACCCGCCATAAAGAAAGTGAAATAGAGGTGTCAGTTAAAAATATGTATTTGAAAAACTTGTAAAGGTTGGACAACTAAAGCTGTCCGACCTGGCTTGTTTAAAAAAGTTCTCAGGGAAGCGAAGCACTTTGGTAAGTAAATAACAGATAGTGAAGTTTTTCTCTTCTGGGACTGATCTCGTCTCCCACTTTTCAATGACTATTTGGGGATTTAATGTTAATGGCAAGTTTTGTCGAAGCAAATGGGATTCTGAAATGTGTTAATGGTGACCAGACGGTTTGGGGGAAAAAAAGGAATTATAATGGTAGAATTATATTCCCATCCATCCATCATCCAATCCTACATTGCCCCATGAGGAGCGTAGGAGCCCGGGGCTAGGCAGTTGGTCCCGACATCTAAGATGAGAGTGACTAGCCTCACTCATCCCTGTGTGGCATTACATGAGCAATCAACCCTTACCACCCCTTGGATATAATCCTTCACTGGCTCAATCCGATTGGAGCACAATAATTACCCACTAAACCACCAGGCGCCAAAATTTGGTCATATGGTTACCACCCAGCGTTGTAAATGGTTTTCTGGTGTACAGGAAGCCATTTGGCTTGTCACTCAGTGTAGAGTCACCCACAGGGAGAAGGAAGAGGAAAGAATGAAGGAAGGAAAGACAGAGGAGGGAGTGTAAAGTCAACCGCAGGCAGAAGGACAAGGAACGAATGTAGGAAAGAAAAACAGAAGAGGATGGAAGGAAAGAAGGATGGAGGAGAGGAAAGTGCAGACACCCGAGAGCAGCACTACATTGAGTGAGTGGATGGTGAGCGTTCCCACCTACCACCAGAATTATACTTACATACTGAAATTATATGTATTTTGAGCTTCGAACAGTTTCGGCCTAAGGGTAACCCTTCTCCTCATGTGAAACCGAAGCTCTTATTCCTTCACAACAAAAACAGTATCAGTAGGTCCATAAAATTCATCCATCTGCTCGATGAAATCAATATCCGATTCGTAGCAAAGTTTTCACCTCTGTGGAAGAAGGTGGGGGAGGGGGGTAGAGCTCTGTAGTAGAATGCTCAACGAGAGAATGTGAGATCAGTACCAAGGAGGGGCAAGGAACAACGTAAGGGAGCTGACGTTCGGTAATGCAATTTTCGTTAACATGTCATAAAATACCTCCACTAATACCTTATTTTCAGCCTTGTACAGAGCAGTATTACTGAGCGTGGTAAAGTATTGCAAGGGTTTTCGCTTGCGGAGGGTCGTTGATGCTTTACCTGCCAGGGCTCAGGTTGGGAACTCAGCGGTAAAATTTAGCTGTTCCTGTTCACCGCATTTCACTTACTCTGGCCAGTATCAGTCTGGATGAAACTCGGAATGTCAGCCATTGGAATCTCAGTGATTACAAGTGTAAAGTTTTGTTAAAACGCTTGTCAGGGTTTGGAGGTTTGCTACATTAATACATACATACAAACATATATAGAAACAAACGGTACATGCACACATGCATACAAACTCAGTCTTACCAACATAGATAATATTCTGGATAAAGAACGACAAATTTATTCCACAATATGAAAGGCAAATCAACTGTCAATAATAACCAAACACAGAATGGTGAATGATATGCCCCGAGTAAATAAGAATACAAGTTGGAATTTTTTGTTACACAGCAACGAATGACAATGGGATACTTTGAAAGCTATTCTGTAATCCTTCTTCTTTTCTTCTGACTGACATAGGATGATTTTCCGTTAATTACCAACGTCCAGGAGGTTGGCAGTAACACCGCAGTGCAGAATGATGGAGGGTTTGCCCAGAATCTGAGAATGAATATGACAAGAGGGTAAGTAAGTCTGTCCGCCCAACATAACACGACTCTACTATCTTGCAACCTTGTGCCTTGCTAAACACAGTAAGATATTTCCCTTTCGCTATCATGAGGGCCGTTTTATCCTCTAAAATTGTCGCTGAAAGATTGCAGATTTAATCTATTTAACTGTTTCTTCTTCATTGACGTCTTTAGGTTCGTTAATCCGGCGAACAAAAGGTTACTATTCCATTCATCAACGTCGAAGCCGCTGCCCCATTTTTGAGTGTGAGTACGACAAGTGGATAAGATAGGTAACTTCATTGGGACTGCTAAATGTTGCTCATGAACTTTATTCTGCTATTGCTATTCGGATATTTCGTTTTTTTTTTTTTTTTTTTTTTTTTTTTTTTTTTCGGGGGGAGTCAACATAAGGCACATTTACCTTACATATCTGTCTCAGTACCACTGTCAGTAATGCAGAGGAGACTGAGTAATACACTATCCCCAAGTCCTACATTCTGCCTAATTATATCCTGTTTGGCCTTTTTGCTTTTCTTCTTGTTAACAAATGACTACTTTTTCACATCTATCATCATACAAACCGCTGACAATATTACGTAAAACAGGCGAATGGAGGAACTGAAATGTTCTGAAGTATGAGAGCTATTAAGAAAGTGAACCTCTTAGATTCTCCACAGAAAAGTACCTAGGGATTTTGTTGTGATTAACAGAAGACAATCACAAGCTCATCATTAACATCCAAAAAGCTGTCAGTAAATCAGGACACAGGCCGATGGAGGAGTTGCCCCGAGTCTGAGTCTGGATGCGAGATATCGAGGAGAAATCTGTTTAACCTCTTCACTCCGATGACCTATTTATGAATTTATTAATTATTATTCAGCTTACGAGAATTTTCGAACTGGAAGGGTTAGATGCAAGCTTCATTAACCATTTCACTACCAGGTGGGTCTCCTAAGCTCAGTACAAACCAATGTTCTGGAAATCTCGGGAATCCAGTGTAAAAAACGGCATCCGAGTTAGGGGGAATTTCTGGCTAACATAAGACAGCTGTACCCTCTTTAACCCTCTCGCCTGGATGAACGTACAGTTTTTGTCATTGATCTTTTTACGCGCATAAATTTCCGAGAAAATAGAGCTTTCATGTTTTCTTATTAATATTTCATTATGTATTAACGCAGTTTGGAGACAGTGTAAAAGAAACAGTAGGAAGAAGATAGCTTGGCTTGTTTTATTCGCCTACCACTCGCCTATTTTATCCAATTTGTCAGTGATCAAACAGCTTTCAGATATTCAGAAACAGACTGGCGGAGGAGTTGCCCCGAGTCTGAGTCTGACAAGTGGGCAAGAAAGTTCCCCTGAGGCCTCAGACAGATTGGTTGTGAGGCTTCAGTGCTTCAAGCAAACCCGTCATTCACAATGGAAGGGTTGTGCCTGTCGATATGTCAGTGCGCGTCCACACGTGTGCTCGAACAAGTGCTGGCAACATGTAAGCAACACAGTAACGAACATGCTGCAAACATGTTGGGAACAGCAGCGTCCAGATCATGTTGGCAACATCATGATGAAGTCTCAGCTGCCTCGTATGGACACACTTATCCCATCACCTCAGCTGCCAGTGTTCGAAGCTGCACTGAAACATGTTTGCATACATCTGTCCAAATACTGCTGCAATCATGTTCCCGAACATGTTGCCAACAGTGTTGCCAACATATGTTCTAGAGCACGTCTGGACGCACACTAAAATACCATAGCGCGTCAGCCCTGTAAGTTAGGAACAGTAATACTGAAGGTTAGGGTTGCAGATGTTTATATTAGGGACGCCTTTCACTGGTTAGGGATGTCTTTCTCTGATTAGGGAAGTTTGATAGAGATTTGGAACATGTTATGAGTTAGGGATGTCCAAAACAGATCAGGATCATCCACCACGCACTGCCGCACATTAGGGACGTCTGTATTGATGGCTAAATACGCCGATCAGCAAGTTAGGGGCTTCTTTCACAGGTTAGGGACGTTGATCACTCATTTTTGCAAGTAATGTGACCTAAGGCCATAGTGCTTTGAAAACGAGATTCGAGCCCTGCATTCACAATGGCATTCATGTGTCTGTCACTGTGTGGGCAAGGAAGGTTAATTACTCATTGCTACAGGTTAGAGGCGTCAGTATTTTAGATTAGGAGCGCTTTTCACTGAAACCCGTATTCTAGGTGGCTTAGGAGGCTTCGAAGCACATCTTAACGTTTATTAACACACTGCACATCTAGTATGACACTGACGCAAACTATGTCGATGTTAAAAAGCTGAAAATAACCTACAAGTGAAAATAAAAATGTTTAATGCAAAAGAAAATCGCTTGGGAAGAGGTGCAACAACGCCTCCTATACCATCCATTACCCGACCCGCAGTTAGGAACGTCTGTCAGAGGGTAGGGAGATCCATTGAAGATTGAGAGACGGACAAACGGACAAAAAGACAGACAGAGAGACAGACAGACATAGATAGACAGATAAATAGACAGATAGATAGATGGTTGGATGGATAGACGAATGGATCGATGGATGAATGGATACTCACAGACAGATAGAAAGATAGATAGACAAACAGATGGATGGATGGAAGGATGGATGGATGGATTTACAGACAGATAGATAGGCAGGTAGGTTGGTAGGTTGATATACTGATAGACAGATGGATAGATAGATAGATAGATAGATAAAGACAGATACATAAAGACAGATGGTGGACAAATGGATAGATAGATAGACAAACAGATAGATACATATATACGAGTATAAAGACAGATGATGGACAAATGGATGCAGTTGTATTGATAGAAAAAATACAAATAGACAGATACAATGGATATCTAGAGAGTTAGTTGAATTAATAGATATCCATTTCAGAAACCTATTCATACAAGATCTCTTAGTATTACCATTCCATCTCGGCACACTCCTCCACTCTTCTGTAAACAGATACCCATACTTCACAGTTTTCACGAATCTCCGTTTTTCTTATCCTGTTCACCTTCCGCACATCTCAAGCATGCCTTAACCTCTTCAGTGCGAGGATATTTTTGCATTTGTTGATATCTTCAGACGATAGGACTCAGTTTAGAATATAAGTCTTGAACTGGAATGGTTAAACAAAACCTTCAGTAACCCTTCTATATGTTGTCCTTTCGATTTTTACTTTTTTATTTTTTAAGAAGGTAAAAGAGAGCACGGATTCAAGGAGTTAACAGGTTTACGCCTACTGAGCTTGCTTAGTCTCAAAGAATTACCTCATATTTCCAGTAAACTATCCTCAAGCAACACTACATCAACTTAAATTAACATTGGAAGTTTAATTTCACTGTAACAAAGCTAGCTGCCACATTGTGAAAAATGGCAAACGCTAAGTTGTTAGTGGGGGCGTCCACTCTCCACTCACACAATTAATTTGCTACCTTCCTGCGAGTATACTAAGTGAGAAGGAACTTACGATGGAAACTTGTCTTAACTTTGGTTTATCTTTGCTAGACTGATAGCGAGAATATAATGTTATCCTACCTTTCTTTCTTTCGTCAAAAACAGATTCAGGTTTCAAGAGGAAAACAGTCACAGCTGTTGTTTGTCTTGGATGGAAGGACAAAACAAGAAAAGAGTAGAAACTTTCCATGTCTCCAGTTCTTCCTGCAACAACAAGTTATGATATGTCAGAATCCCGTCCCAGAAAACCACATGTATCGCTGCGTCGTTACCATATCAACAAATGCACGTTTGGTGGTTTAAAAGGTTAAGTTCTTGAGAGAGGCTGTAGATGAGTTTGCTGAATCAAAATTAGGCCTAGCCCAATGACAATGTCTTTAGAACTCTTGAAAAAAATATATATATATACTCATTCGCTGCTCTCCAATAGTTCCACAAAGTTTGGTTAAAATCAGAGAAAAATTAAGTTGCTTTGTAAGAACACACACACACACACACACACACACACACACACACACACACACACACACACACACACACACACACCGATCACAACATAGCATCCGCTTTTTTTTTTTTTTTTGCGAGTTCATGTAGTAAAGAAAAAAAAATTCACCTCCCCCCACACACACATACAAGGAAGAGCACTCAGTGTAACACTCCTGACCACCACTTGGTCAAAAGGATTTATATATGACTCACCTAGCCCTCTCAAAACCGAATTAATACTTTTTTTTGCCAAAATCTAAACCTTCCATAACTGTGTGTGTGTGTGTGTGTGTGTGTGTGTGTGTGTGTGTGTGTGCGCGCGCGTGTGTGTGTGACTTTAAGCACAAGCCTTAATACCATGGCCACTGAGAGTCTAACTGCGTTAAACTGTTTAAAAATATATAAAGTTCTTACACGTTTGAATTTTCTCTTTCCTCGTTTTTGGATCCTATCTTACTCCTTCTCTAGGTGACAAAAAGAGTCAGAACGATGATGATGATGATGATGATGATGCCCTCGTTTTTTTTTTCCTATTTCACTGCAGCCCCTGAAAGGAAACCATTATCAGAATCAATTTTTCTTTAATAATTTTTATCATTCCTCTCTCACCATCGTGAATTTTTTGTCCTGTCGCGGCTATTATCAATTGTCGTTCTTACACCTTTGTTTTACATTCTCTTACACTCTTTTGTAGCAGAGTGGTAGCTATAATTTTCCTTTCCTCATACTGGAGATGTACGATTTATGTGGGACTGGCTGTAGTGAGGGTAGTTTATGTATAAGCTAGCGTTATGGTAGTTATGACTGTGTATGTCAGTCTTTACCCCCTCGGTGGGAATCATTTATTGTGAACACATTACAACACTGACAACGGCCCGTCCTATTACCAGCATTCGCTTTAAATGTTCGCCACGGCTGTATCGACCCCCACATCGAGGCTGCTTAGGAAGTGAGAAAAACTGATAAAATCAGACCCACTGTACTTGTAATTCTGATCAGTCTTTATTCCAGCAGCCTTTGCCGTCACCAAATATTAGTTATTTTTATTTTAGGTTACAATGATTGGAGACACATAGGCTGTTAGAAAGATTGGTTATCATCGCTTGGTTGATCTTCGATGAACCTTATCACCAGCATTAGATAACCGAAACACACACTAATCACCATAGTCCGATTGACTTTTTCATTATAGTTTTGCTGAAACCAGACAATTCTATTCAGCTGTGCAGACTATGGAGACTCTCCTTAATGAAGAGATTAGATAGGCCTATAGCCATCATTTATCTAATATACTATAACAGTAGCCGTGTGTCTGTGTGTGTGTGTGTGTGTGTGTTTTGGGCAGCCGAAACTACACATTCAAATCGCACCAAAATTGGCACAAAAATCGCAAAAAAAAAGTCGCTGATGTAAAAAAACTTGGTCCCATCACGATTGAAAAACTTTTACTATATTTAATGAGCGATCACATTTTGACAAAAAAAACGCTGCTCCCAAAGCCCGGATTGGATCTCCGTAGTATTTTTTGCCCGGAGGTAGAATTAAATAAACTGTAGCAGTAGCCATGTGTCTGTGTGTGTACTTCAGATGTGTGTTCAGACAACTTGGGTTCCATTACCGAAGCTGCAAATAACATGATCAATTGGTTAGCTGCAAAAAGCCAAGTGACAACGTTACACTAGAACAGCACATAAACGCGAGGGCCCTCCGCAGGAGCAAGTGCGAAGGGCCCAAAGGGTCCACGAGCACTTGTTGTTAACTATTATTGGCCATGCCAAATGCGATTAAAAAAGTATTAAAACCGCAAGAATGCACACACACACACACACACACACACACACACATATATATATATATATATATATATGTATATATATATATATATATATATATATATATATATATATATATATATATATATATATATATATATATATATATATATATATAAACACTTCACTGGATTGAAGAGCTAAAGAGACTTGACAGGGAGGTGATTAAGGCTGTTTGTATTAGGAAACAGCATCTAACAGGCGCTTCAGTCATCCACCATCTATTAATGCACAGTGCAGATGCCGGCTCATAACGGTGGCCTCCTGTGTGCTTTGCCCTGTTTAATGCACATAAAACATCCAGAAATAATAAATCCTCTCTTTTGTTAAATTTCAAGTTAGAGTATCCATCCATCCATCCATCCATCATCCAATTCTATGTCACCCCATGAGAAGCGTAGGAACCCTAGGCTAGGCAAGTTGGTCCTGACATTTAAGATGAGAGTGACCAGCCTCACTCATCTCTGAGTGATATTACGTGAGCAGTAAACCCCAACCACACCTTGAGTTTATCGCCGACTGTTTTACGAAAGACGTCGAGCCTAACCACCACCTAAGTTCACACTGGTTTTCAGGAAGTATTTTCACTTTTTTCATGAAACCAAAATACGTGTATGTTTAATAAAAGGAAAATTATGAACATTAGCTAGTAGGGCGAAAAGTTAAATACCATTTCTCGACAGTTTAGAAAAAATGGCTTATTTAGCAAGCATACGGTATTTTCGTACTCTCTCGGTTCTTACCGATGACTCTCTCTCTCTCTCTCACTGCACGCATGCAGACACAGCATTCTAAAGAATCCATTTAAACGCGCGCGCACGCACACGCACACACACACACACACACACACACACACACACACACACACACACACACACACACACACACACACACACACACACAACTGCTGTAACCATTAATCTTCACAAATATCACTCATTATACGTGGCTTGTTTTTACCTGACAGAACTGGGTCGCTTCCACAACTTGAATTCTAGCTCATAGCATGAAATCTGATGAGCCTTGATTATGAGGTGGGATTGGGCCTCCTTCGTTATCAGTCAACTTATTTATCGAGTGTGAGTAAATTCGCCATCCGCTAACTTGAATGTGGTTAGGGATTTGTCAGATTAAAATAAACGGGTTACACTGTCATCTCTTTGCCATTCGTGGTACAGCGGCAAACAAGATAATGAACCTCACCAGTTCTTTGTCAAAGGAATCGTTACACCTGTGCCTCCTTTCGCTTTGGTTCTTTGGGAATTATTGGTCATATTCAAAGTGACATTGGAGATATCATAGCACCTTATTAGTGGTGATTCACTGTGCACATTATACTTCAGCAACCGCTACACTGTCGATATTAAAACGATGTAAGTAACATGCAAGAGAAGTCAAGGTGTAATATGCAAAATACTCATGAAGAGTTAATGCGATGCCTCTTGTGACATGTAGGCCCGAATGCTGGACAGAGGCTTTAGCGAACTTAAGGCTTTAGCCGACTTTAAGTCGGACTTCAGACGCGACCACGAAAATTCAATATGTAAAATCAAAGTTGAGTCTCTCACGGGCCAAGCCAAGGCTCCCAGCTGCAAGCCGCCTCTGAGTGCACTTGATCTGGACTTGAGCGCTGTGGACCACTTATTTGACTGTTTTGTAGGTTACAAATTTTTGCCTATAAAACAAGTGACTGGAAAACAACTCCAAACACACTAACAGAAAGTGGCTGCAAAAGAATATTACATAAAAAAAAAGAAAAAGGAAAACAAAATGAAAGCTATATAGAACATCGGGCTGTTCGAATGTTCATAGCCATTTTGTTCAGGTGCAGTATTTTTCATTCAATGATGGTAGGACAAATGTTTTCGCCAATGATCTACTGTTTGCGTTCCATTGTCTTCATCATGTTTAGCTACTCGGCTATGAGATTTCTTTATTGTACACATTCCTATGCAACGGCAATTACAATGTAGCTTATTATGAAAGTTTTCTATTGTCCGATACAGTTCATATTCTATAATAAACAAATCTCTGTGGTTCATCATCATAACAAAGTACACCGACTTTCAATGTTGCTCACACAATCCTTGAGCCAACTGATCCAAACTCTCTTATATTCTCCTTCCATCTCTTGCACACAACAATACACACTCCTTCTTTATAAGAACATAAGAAGAGAGGATAACTGCAGTAGGCCGGTTGGCCCATGCTATGCAGCTCCTAGAAGAGTAACTGAACTACTTGAGTGAGATAAGG
Source organism: Coenobita brevimanus (assembly GCF_032717465.1). Classification (NCBI taxonomy): domain Eukaryota; kingdom Metazoa; phylum Arthropoda; class Malacostraca; order Decapoda; family Coenobitidae; genus Coenobita; species Coenobita brevimanus. The sequence continues at coordinate 34,396,593 of NC_137033.1, read as the reverse complement.
ATAGCAAAGAAGGCTCTCCCCGGCCTTCCAAACCCTCCAGCCGAAGCCGGCAAGAAAAAGAAAGAACACCACGCAGTATAGAAAAACTAGCGTGGACATTTTATAGGAAAGTGTGAAAGGAGAATAGAGACTATCATAGTGTAACATGAAAAGGAAAAAGTATGAATTACTATTGGTTATAAGATTTTTTTGTCTTTGCCTACCCCGTATTTGTCATATGGTTATCTAGCCTATGCTTGAAACTCGCAATGGAAGAGGCAGCAACTGCTTTACTAGGCAGCTTATTCCATTCGTCTACTACTCTAATACCAAACCAATTTCTACCTATTTCCTTATTGAAACGGAATTTGTCTAGTTTGAAACCATTACTTCTAGTTCTATCCTGTATGCTCACTTTAAGTACCTTGCTAATATCTCTCTTATTTATACCCTTCATCCACTTAAACACCTCAGTTAAGTCTCCCCTTACTCTACGCCTCTCTAGCGAATGCAGACTTAGTCTTTTCAGTCTGTCTTCATATGACAGGTTCGGAACGTCATGTATCATTTTTGTCATTCTTCTCTGTACATTTTCTAACGAGTTAATATCCATTCTATAGTAAGGACACATAATTGTACTGCATAGTTTACATGTGGCCTTACTAATGCTAGATAAAGTTGCAGTATTACTTTTGATGACCTGTTGCTCACGTTTCTCGAAATAAATCCTAGGAACCTATTTGCTTTATTTCTTGCTTTAATACACTGTTGCCTTGGTTTGAGGTCGTTACTAACCCTAACTCCTACGGTAGATCCCTCTCGCATTCCGCTTTGCTAATTTCTTTGTTATCTAAGCTGTATTTAGTGTCTCCACTGGTCTTGCCTACGTTAAGTACTTTACATTTTTCAACGTTAAATTCCATTTGCCAAATTTTAGACCATGTGGACAATGTATCGACGTCTTTTTGTAAATTATGGCAATCGTCAGTCGAGTTAATGATCATTGTCTCACACTCTCACCTCTTCATTTAGTTTCAGTTAATCCACATACATCCACTTTCGCACCCTCAAGCACTTGGACAATATCTTTCTCTTTCACCTGATTATTTGCACCCCTTACAACCATGTTGCAACACGTACCATGTCCATTGTTCGGTCATTAATCGTCACCTGTTGGTCAGTCCCGGTCCGAGCCTTCTTGTTCGTAATTTTAGTCAATTGTTTTCCGGGGAAGAGCATTAATCCTCCTCAAATCCACTTGTTTTCACGTAGGGAACACGTGTTGGTTAGTTATAAAGTTACCACTCGGCGTTGTCAATGATTTCCTGGTTTACAGGAAACCATTTGGCTTGTCACTCAGTGTAGAGCTACCCTAAAATCAGAGTACAGCAACATTAAGAGGGTGGATGATGGGCGCCCCCATTATTTAATTCACATAACAAGTATGCATCAGTAATGTGATGATGCTGACGTGGTAACCTATTATGCAATAGCTGTAATTTGCATGCTGTATAGCCTACTTTGGGGGAAATAAAAATATAAGTTGCTCTTCAATTCTCATGCTGTACCATAGTTTACTGTACATCACCTATATTTAACATAATACTCAGCCAAATCTTTTTCTGTCCTTTCAGTTCACGTACTTACGAAGAAAAGATATCATACAGGCCATAACCAAGCCTTGGTGCAGTAAATATCCAGGCACTTGATAACAAGGTTTTATAATAACATTCGATACATCAATAAACGAACGCTTTTATTATACTCTTGTTAATCTATGTTGCCATATTTGTTGAATTAACATTCGGTGCTATGATTGGATGTTTTGAAAAGAGTCAAAGGTTTGCCTCAAGTCTGGGACTTGAAACCAGCTTTGTGAAATCAAACTTGAACCACGATTCAGCCTGAGGCCAAGTCGAACTGGATGAGCACGACTAGAGTATAAGCCATAGTTTTCCTCGCTCCGTTGCTTCATAAACTCTACATTTTTTTGCTAACCCATTATATACCACACTTTCCATTTCTAAAATCCAACTTGACTCATTAGTTATACCTCATCCCTTCAGTCCGATGACATATTTTGTTTTATTCTTGGTTCTTTCGGACGATTTTATGGAGCTTAGGAAAAACTTCTCATACAGATGTGGTTAACTAAGAATATATCGAACTCTTCAATTTCGAAAATTTTTCCCTAAGCTCAATAAGAATTGTCAATTGTGAATATTTATAAAAGGAAAAAGACGCCCTTTGGTTCAAGGGGTTAACGTCTAATCTGATGGATAGTTGTAATCAAATTGGAAGGTCGATTTGACTATTAACCAAGGAGACTTGTTCCTGCCTCATAACTAGGGCTCTGCAGATTTCATGCAACCATATCTTCGTTTTCAAGCTCCGGAAGTGGCCAGTCATGTCAAGTGAAAACAAACCAACAATAACTATACGAACTTCATTCACCTCCACTGCTGTCCACCACCACACTTGCAATTTATTCACATATCTCTGCAAGCAATTACACGTTCAGTTCTTAGACTACTTATCTCCACTATTCATGGACATGACTTCTGACCTTCCAGCGTTGTTCAAGCTTCACGGCTAAAGGTCAAAGGTGACACAACAGCCTGCCAAGCAGAAATCTCTTTATTGCTGTACTCACATCGAAATTCTAGATATCGCCTTTTCATAAACGAGAAATAAACGAAGAGAGGTGGAGATCAAAGTCAATTCCTCACTTCTTTGTGTGTGTGTGTGTGTGTGTGTGTGTGTGTGTGTGTGTGTGTGTGTGTGTGTGTGTGTGTGCGTGCGCGCGCGCGCGCGCGCGCCTCAACTACTCGTAGGAAGTATCGAATCTGCTGATCTTGTGGTAATGGACTAAATGAGTGACAACTCTCAATCTGCATTGTCACTGACAATACTGAGAGATGCAACTTGCTGTCGTGCCTTGATGAATGATTAATCTTGCTCCCAGTCGGTTGGGCCCACGGCCAGAAATGTAGAAGGGAGCTCAAAAATCTTTAATAAATCAAATGTTCATGCAGAACAACAATCAGCCAGTGATTTTATTGGCGGTTCCAGGGATCCAGATGCATCGTGATGGGTCTTTTGATCCTTCAACATATTTAATGTTCTCAACAATGCACCGTTTCTTGGTGACATCAACTGGTGGCTGGAGTGCCAATGCAATGTTCATCACTGAAACAAACCACAGACGGCGACTGAAGCATTAGAACCCAATAGTGCGAAGACCTAGTATTTAGCTTTTCTCAAGCCTTTTAAGAAGTAGAAGATCCTACTTTTGAGCAGAAATAGAATTGCGGGCACAGTACCTGGAATGGCTATAATGCTTTGCCACGAAAATGCAGAAGCCCCTCAGTCCTGTTCAGTGGAGTTCAGTTCATGATGAACCTTCAGATACGGACGGTGACTGGAAATGAGCCCGTGAAAACTGCGTGTGGAACATCCATATCTTTAAGACATGTATTGCATGAGGTTGATGTATTGCACCTGGAGCCAAGAACACACCTTTCCTTCCATAAGGCATTCCTTCGAGGAAGATAGCCACAAGCCCTAGAAGCTCTTTGTAGTCATCCCCGTGATGTTTCTCTTGAAGGAGTTGCTGTGTGTTTTGCATGATTTCATCGGGCCATGGTTGGGGAAGAACTGTCTCGGATTTATAGCACCTATTGTGAGATCCTGTGCGTCCAGTGTTGGCCATAAATTGTGGAATGTCCCAAATATTTTAATATTGGCACTCCTGGGCTGATCTTCGTTCGCCAGCAAAGAGAATGCAGCTTCAAGCATATGTTCCACAATGTGATGGCAGCAGGCTAAATAAATGAAATCTCGCTCAGTGTCCTGTTCAGTGCTAACACTATACACCACAATGAATTCTTGCATTGAATGCTGTTGTGTCAAAATATAAAGTTTCGATATTATCCTGTTATTCCCACTCATCCTGCGATTCACTGATAACTTTTTATGTTCCAGCCACTTTAAAATTTGTCAGGTTTGGGGCTGCAAAAAACTTGCATACTTGATCCCCAGAAACACGAAACGGCAAGCAGTTAACTATTTCCCTGCCAGTCGAATCCATCACTAATTTTCCATCCTAATGCACGGTAAGTGAGGTTTGTGTGGTAAACGAAGTCTTGATCGCTTCAGTAAGTAGTTCCCTGTGTTGAAGTTGACTTTTTAAAATCCCAGTTGGACTAAAACACATCTCATTCACATCTCCTCCCATCTGAAGAACAGAATGAATAAGAATGTGACTTCCTGACCTGTTACTTGTCTGTGTGAGATCCAGAGCTGTTGGAACATCAAAACTTACTTCATTTGTACCCCTGCTTTTCTTTTGTGGATGCTTTCGGTTTCTGCTCAAGACATGGATTTAGTTCTTTTATTTTCTCACTTTCACTTGAAGATGATGAAGTTTGTAAAATTGCTATAGAGAATCATATATATATTTTTTTTCTTATTCTTATAATTCAGGCATTTCAGCCTGAGCTACTGTTCATTTTTTTTTTTTTTTTCGTTGTTGACATTTGGACAAATTTTTTTCACTCTTCTTAAAATCTTTCGATATGCCTCTCTTTGAGCAATCAAACACTCTCTGTCATCAGGAATGCTGATGAGTGTAAATGCATTTCTGAGTAATATCAAGCAGGTCATGTAAACTCGCCTTGGAATGAGTTTGGTTTTGTAAGTTTGTCTACATCATCCATAAGATATTCCTTCGAAGACTTTGCTATTCTCAATGCAGAAGACGAAGGTGATTGCAGACATCGGATTTGCACTCCGCCGGGAAATTATCATTGTGCCAGATTTCCATCAATGTTCCGGATGTGACGATGATGCTCTCAGGCATGGTCTTTTCTTCTTCACAATGAGGATGGAGCAGGAGCTCCTGCCCGGGAAGGGAGGAACTTGGCTATTCAACGAGGCAAATCTGCCTCTTGGATAGAGTTCCAGTGGCCATTTATGCAGACTCTGAATCTCAAGTCCTGAAAGCAAAGACAAACACAATAACAAACTGTTATCATTCAGTATCGAAAAAAAAAGGAAAAAAAAAACAAGAAATACTAATTAATATGGAACAGATAACTAATGAGTTGGTACAACGTCCTTGTATTCAGGAAACTACAGGTACAGGCAATATTTACAACTCATAAGCATTTGTATGTGATGCTTTTGTCACAAAACGGTACGTTCTGCAGATATGATTTCCGAAATTCATTTTTTAAAAAGTCTCTCTCTCTCTGTATATATATATATATATATATATATATATATATATATATATATATATATATATATATATATAGTTATGTAACAGAGAAAGATAATGAACACTTCAAGTGAGAATACTAAAATCACTACTGTCCCGCAAAGTTCCAGGTTCAAAACAAAAGACTTAGGTAAAATTACAAGTTAAAGTTTAATGCTCAAATTAACAACTAAACATTCAGGACTCATAAGGATAATGTAATGGCAAAACAGGTTACATATATGGTTAACTGCAATAGCCTCTATTAACACGAAATTAGCAAGAGCAAATTTATCTAAGTCAGACCTGATAAAATGAGAAAACCCGGATAATGCTCAGTTAAAGCAAGATATAATATTACTACAGATATAAAATATTACTAATACTGGCTGACAGTAAAATCTTTACCAGACTTACGAATTAACGCCTTATGCAATACAGTACAGGAAAAATGGTAATAACACTTATACTCAAATTATACAGCAGCTAGATGGCTGGAGACTTCCTGAGCACTCACAAAAATAATAATACACTATACACGGATGGACAGAGATGTGAACAAAATGAGGAGTAGATCTAAGTGGCAACTAATGCAGAGACTGAGCTCATTATATAGGGGCCGGCAGAGCTTGATTCAACTTGTAAGAAGGACGCGGAAATGAAGGCGTAGGGGAGGAAGAGTCAACATTCCTGCTCTGAACAACAGAAAGAACGACTTATCCTCCTATAAGGGGGAGAAGGGGGGAGTGAGGTAGAACACGCAAGCCTGGTCACTATGGAAGCCACGTGGCGAATCATGATCAAACATGCAGCATACTGTACATTAGAATTATACAAAGGATGATGAAATCATAGGCTATGTAACACCTCCCCACAAAGAAAATAAAATTTACAAAGGAAAATTTCTTATTACTCTAAAACAATCTGTCTAAAGTCTAGATAAGCAATCTGCAATAACATTTTCTTTCCCCTTGACATGTTGTATGTCTAATGATTACTCCTGAAGAAGTAGACTCCATCTTGTCAATCTCTGATTTTTATCTTTAAACTTACTAAGGAATTTCAGTGGGTTATGATCGGTATAAATGACTATGGGGTCAAAACCAGAACACAAATAAAATGAAAAATGCTGTAAACCCAAAATCAAGGCCAAAAGCTCTTTCTCAATAGTTGAGTAGTTCTTTTGAGGTGGAGTGAACTTCTTACTTTAATAAGATACAGGGTGTTCAATACCCTGATCATCCTCTTGCAGCAAAACAGCCCGAGCTCCTGTATCACTTCCGTCAACAGCCATCCTAAAAGGCTTAGCAAAATTTGGAGTAGCGAGCACTGGCTGACTTAATAGGATAGCTTTAAGTTTGCTGAAAGAGGATTCACAGTTATCGGTCCAGACAAATTTAACTTCCTTTTTCAGTAGGTCTGTAAGTGGTGATACAAGAATTGAAAAGTTAAGAACAAATCTCCTGTAATAACCTACCATTCCCAAGAATCTTTGTAGCTCTTTCCTATTTTTAGGTCCGGGAAGATCACTTATAATCTGAACCTTAGCTCCTGGTGGTGCAACGTGTCCATCACCAATTACGTACCCAAGGTACTGAACTTTAGCTTGACCAAACTCACACTTTGATAAATTAGCTACAAGATTAGCATGAACCAAACGCTCAAGAAATTTACTGACATGGCATAGGTGATCTTTCCAGTTGTCACTGAAGATTAATGCATCATCAATATAAACAACACACCCTGCCAAACCCTCTGTTACAACATTCATGAGCTTCTGAGAAGTGGCTGGTGCATTCTTCATACCATATGGCATTACAGAACATGCAAAAGTCTTTCCTAGTGTTACAAAACATGAGATCTCCCTAGCACGTTCAGTCATAGGTACTTGCCAGTATCCCTTTAACAAATCAAACTTACTTATGTACCTAGCCTTTCCGATCTTGTCTATGCAATCTTCCACGCGAGGGAGAGGGTAAGTGTCTTTTTGGTTATCTGATTAACACGTCTGTAGTCGATGCAAAGCCGCTGTGACCCACCTGGCTTAGGAACTAGAGTGACAGGAGAACTCCACTCGCTCTGACAGGGCTCAATCATCTTGTGGTCCAACAGGTAGCCAAGCTCCTTCTGGTTGAGAGGAACTTTCACAGGGTTCACACGGTAAGGAGGCAGTTTAATTGGCTTTGCGTCTCCAACATCGACATCATGCATCAACACAGTGGTTCTTCCTGGAGTGGCACGGAACACTTGCGGGTACTCCTGCAGTAATGCCGAAAACTCCTGCCTTTCCTCGGGAGGCAAATGAGAAAGCTTAGTCTGCAGATCATTCATGATATCAGGATTCTTCCCCAAACTATCACTCAGGCTCATACTGCATGGGAGAACTTCACTTGCAGACTCGGGTGGAACAGCTACAGTGCAGACTGGGTTATTTTCTTCCCGCCTGTGATATAACTTTAGCATGTTGATGTGACAAAGTTGCTTGTTCTTTCTACAATCTGGTGTGGCGATGACATAGCTGACATCACTGAGTTTCTTCTCCACGAAATAAGGACCACTAAACTTGGCTTGAAGAGGTTGCCCATGCACCAGCAGCAGAATCAAAACCTGATCTCCTGGCTGAAAGTGGCGTAACCTGGACTTCTTATCTTACCAAGTCTTCATCTTCTCCTGAGCAGCTCCTAAATTCTCTCTCGCCAGCTGTAAAGCAGTGGACAGCCGTTCTTTGAACTTCATCACATACTCCAGCAGGTTGACGTCATCTTCCTCCAACAGCCAGCATTCCTTGAGTAGCTTAAGGGGTCCTCTTACTTCATGGCCAAACAGTAGTTCAAAGGGTGAGAAGCCCAGTGATTCATTTGGAGATTCTCTTGCAGCAAATACAACAAATGAAAGACCTTTATCCCAATCTTTCTGATGTTCCAAACAGTATTTCCTGAGCATCAATTTGAGTGTTTGATGATATCTCTCCAAAGCTCCTTGGGTCTGGGGATGGTAAGCTGAAGATGTGATCTGGGTGATGCCCAACTCTTTCAGAGACTGCTTCAAAACATTTGACATGAAATTACTTCCCCAGTCTGACTGTACCTCCTTGGGCAGACCAAACTTGGTGAAGAACCCTAGCATTTCCTGAACCACGTTCTTTGCTGAGATATTTCTAAGTGGAATGGCTTCAGGATAACGAGTAGCCATATCAATCAGGGTCAACACATAAGAAAATCCTGAAGAAGTCTTAGGAAGAGAGCCCACAAAATCCACCAACACACGGGTGAATGGCGCCTCAAAAGGAGGAATGGGAACTAGAGGTGCAACCTTTTCGGTCTGATTACACTTCCCCACAACTTGACAGGTGTGACAAGACTTACAATACCAGGAAACATCTCTGAAGATACCTGGCCAGTAGAAGTGTTTCAAAATGCGTGCACAGTCTTCCTCACTCCAAGGTGTCCTGCCAAACTGGAATCATAAGCCACTCTAATGATATCCTGCCTACAAACACGAGGGATGACAACTTGATGTACAACCTCCCATTCACAGTCGGCTGATGCTGTTGGGGGTCTCCACTTTCTCATATGTACTTCTGACTTTATATAATAACAAGTAGAAGCACCAGCTGACTCTTCCTCACTGCAAGCAGAGTTAGCTAGACCTTTCAACTCAGGGTCAGCAACGTGCAACTCAACCAACTCTTGACGAGACAAATTATCAACACTACGGGGTACTGCCTCATCTGGTGAGTGGTCCAAATTAGCAAGAAAAGTGTCAGCTAGGATAACATCATCATCATCATTATCCTCTAACTCACCAGTAACTTTAGACTTAGCCCTAGTGACAGCACATGCAGAGAACACATCAGGGACATCACAATCCTGGGTCGCAGTCACCGGTTCACTAGACAACTGAGGAGCTGGACATACTTGACTTCCACCAATATCATTTCCAAGTAAGAAAGTTACACCTGACATTGGGAGTGTCTCAACCAACCCAACCATAACGGAACCATTAACAAAACCAGACTCTAAATTCACTCTGCACAGAGGGACGGAGAAGTAATTATTCCCTACACCTTGTAAGGTTACAGTTTCATCAGAGGAATTATCATTAGAGCCTAGAACACTGGTCAGCATAAGGGATTGGCAAGCACCTGTATCACGATATATTTTAACTGATTTCCTGTCATTACTGTCCAGAGGACTGACAAAACCATCAGACAGGAAATTAGCACATGAACTCTTGAGAGTGTCACCCACGTTACTGCTCAAAAGAGGAGCTTCATCATGAGAATTTAATTTACCCCTTAAAGCAGGTTCAGTTAACTCGGGTTAAAGAATTCTGGGAACTCTCAAGGGTGGACACTAGACCAATTGACTGAATATTTAAAGACTCCTTTTTGTTCACATCACGCTGTCTCCTGAAACATTTCTCCGTAGTATGACCAAGCTTACTACAATAAGTACATTTACTTTTCTGAAATCTAGAGGTGAAGCTGGTATTTACTTCCTGAGAAACATCATCTTTATTCTCTTTCCTGTTACCTGTACTCAGAGTAGAGGCAACGTACTTACTCTCAGCTTTCCTTTTTTCTTTAGAATATCTCTTGTGAGTGAGAACATATTCATCAGCTAAAACTGCAGCATCAGACAAATTATCTATTCTTTTCTCATCAAGATATAGGCTTACATCTTTATTAATACACCTTTTGAAGTCCTCCAGCAAAATCATCAGCTTAAATTTATCAAAATCAGAATTTACATTCTTAGAATTTAACCACTGCTCTAACAGCTCTTTGATTTTTGCATACTCAACATGGGATTGCTTATCTTGCTTATAAGTTGTCCTAAATTTTACTCTATAGGCTTCAGGAACAAGCTCATAGGCCTTAAGAATCAAGCTCCTAACTACATCATAATTATCAGATTGATCCTGAGGCAAAGATGCATAAGTTACTTGAGCTTTACCGGTGAGAACACTCTGAAGGAGTACTGGCCAATACTTTTTGGGCCAATTAAAACCTGTAGCTACCCTCTCAAACAACTGAAAATACTTTGTAAAATCAGATTCATTAAAAGGAGGGACAAGTTTAACATTTTTAGCCATATCAAAATCATCAGAGCTAGATGATCCAGTTCCACCTTGTTTCATGCGATACTCATGGTCTGCCTGAATCCTAGCAATTTCAATTTGTGCCTGAGCCTGTGCCTGTGCCTGTGCCTCCTGAATACGAGCCTGAGACTCAGCCTCCTTAGCACGTGCCTGAAACTCAGCCTCCTTAGCACGAGCCTGAAACTCAGCCTCCTTAGCACGAGCCTGAAACTCAGCCTCCTTAGCACGAGCCTGAAACTCAGACTCCTTAGCACGAGCCTCCTGCAGGGCTAGCTGTAACTTAGGTATTTCAATCTGCGTTTGCTCATCTGGAGGAGTTACATTAAACAAGCTTTTATTAATCATGCCAACAATTTGATCTTTAGAATGATGAGAGCGAACAGCAATTCCCAATTGTTGAGCAACAAGCTAAAGTTCATTCTTTGTTCTGTTTTCTACATCACACACTGTTTGCACATTTGACAAAAAATCTTTGGCTTCATCAAGAGTAGTAATAGTAGACATGATGAATAAATCACAGTCACAAAATATCAAGCAATATCCTTATGATAATATCCTGAATATCCTGATAAGAGGTCGCCAAATTTATGTTACGGAACAGAGAGAGATAATGAACACTTCAAGTGAGAATACTAAAATCAATACTGTCCTGCAAAGTTCCAGGTTCAAATCAAAAGACTTAGGTAAAATTACAAGTTAAAGTTTAATGCTCAAACTAACAACTAAACTTTCAGGACTCACAAGGATAATGTAATGGCAAAACAGGTTACATATATGGTTAACTGCAATAGCCTCTATTAACACGAATTTAGCAAGAGCAAATTTATCTAAGTCAGACCTGATAAAATAAGAAAACCCAGATAATGCTCAGTTAAAGCAAGATATAATATTATTACAGATACAAAATATTACTAATACTGGCTGACAGTAAAAACTTTATCAGACTTACGAATTAATGCCTTATGCTATACAGTACAAGAAAAATGGTAATAACACTTATACTCAAATTATACAGCAGCTAGATGGCTGGAGACTTCCTGAGCACTCACAAAAATAATAATACACTATGCAGGGGAGGACAGAGATGTGAACAAAATGAGGAGTAGATCTAAGTGGCAACTAATGCAGGGACTGAGCTCATTATATAGGGGCCGGCAGAGCTTGATTCAACTTGTAAGAAGGACGCGGAAATGAAGGCGTAGGGGAGGAAGAGTTGACATTCCTGCTCTGAACAACAGAAAGAACGACTTATCCTCCTATAAGGGGGAGAAGGGGGGAGTGAGGTAGAACACGCAAGCCTGGTCACTACGGAAGCCACGTGGCGAATCGTGATCAAACATGCAGCATACTGTACATTTGAATTAAACAAAGGATGATGAAATCATAGGCTATGTCACAATATATATATATATAT
>NC_137033.1:34337337-34382337 GCF_032717465.1 Coenobita brevimanus | reverse complement strand
TTTCTTTTTCCGTTTCTGTCATATTCATTGCATTTATTCCACGTAGCGCTGACGGTAATGCAATATTCTTCCAGTACGTTTTTCCAATTAGTATTTTGTTGCAGGTCTTTGCTATTATAGAATATGTCATATTTGCTAGTCTAGTTGCTTTCTCCATCATGTTTGTTTTGTGTCTTAAAATAGTTCCTTGTATTGTCTACTGTGATTCCCAGATATTTTATCTTACTTGTTACACTTATTTCTTCAATTTCATCTGGTTGTTCTTTCATATTTTATATTATAATGTTACATTTATTTGTGTTTATATCGAGTCTATATTTCCTGGCTACTTCTGTCATTCTTTTAATACTGTCTGCTGCTGTATCTACTGAATGTGCCAGCAAGAGCCCATCATCAGCAAAGAACAAAAGGTCTATGTTGGTCAATTCATTGTGGAATCCTGTGTTTCTGTTCTCCATTTCATTTATAATCATGTACGTTATAAGCTTGAATAATACTGCTAATCCTGTGCATCCTTGTTTTATACCACTTGATATCTGTATTTCTTGGTTTATGTTTCCATATTTTATTTGTTTTATCATCTCTATACAAGTTTGCAATGGCATCTATTACTTTATAGTGTATCATGTATGCCATCAATGTTTCAATTATTTTCTCTCTCTTGATGGAATCATATGCCTTTTCAAAGTCAACTGACATTACAGTCAGGTGTTTCTTCTTTCTGTTGCTTTCTTCTATACAGTATTCCAATCTTTCTCCTTTGGTGAATCCAGCTTGGGTCTCTTTGTTTTCGCCACTGTTAATTACATGTTTGTCAATTCTTCGCCCATTTAGTGACATAAATATCTTATAAGAAACGTTGGTGAGGGCTAATGGTCTCAGATATTCTGAAGTTGGTTTGTTGATCTTTGCTAACATCTTTGTTCTAGATATTTTCCATCCACCTGGTTTTCCTCCTTATCAATTTCCTTTTGTAGACATTACTTTAGTACATTAGTACATATTGCACTGTCTCCCAGCACTTTATACAACTCTGGTTTTTTGTCATCTGGTCCTGCTGCTTTTTTTATCTTGTAGTTTTCTCACACACGGTTTCACTCCAGATTCCGTTAGAATTGGGTATTCCATTGGCCTTATTGTCCTGCTGTTTTCTATCCTACTGGAAATGCTAAGTCCATATTTTCTCTTATTCTTGCTGGAAATTGATACTGATATATTTCTTCTCTCTTTATATCTACTTGTGCATTTTGTTGTATTATACTTTCCTCTTGCATCTGTGTTACATACTGTTTCCTCCTCATTTCATCCCACACCTGGGGCATGCGGTTTTCATGTTTTTTTTTGCATATTGGTTCCCAGTATTTCAAAATTTCTCTCCCAGCCTCTTCTTCATTTAGTTTCTGTCCTTCTTTGTTGAAAAGTTGTAAATTTTCATCTGTTTTAGTCTCTTGTCCTCTTTTGGTTTGTTAATGTTCTTCCACAGACTTTTTGTCATGTTAGGGCCTTCCCTTATGTCCCCTGTTATCTTGTTTTCATAGGTGTACATTTCTGTTTTGATGATAGTTTGTACTTTATGCTTTTTGTACTATGTAACATTCATACAGTCAAATTTTTTCTTCTTCTGTAGCTGCATTTCTCTTTTGCCTATTTAGTGCTTTCCTCGTTTTTATATCTTGTCTTATAGTGTTTGTCATCCAAGGTCGTTCTTTTAGCTCTTTCCTTTCCTTTCTCTGATAACCTTTCTTCTACAAGTCTTTTTTAGGATTTCATCTTCAGCTTTTTTGTATAATAGTATTCATATCCGTTATATATTCTATACTATTTTCATGTATTTTATGTTCCACCTTTGCTGCATACTCTTTTAATGAGTCTATGTCTGTTTTATAGTATACTGTTTCCTCCCAGTCACCATAATTTTCAAAGTCTTATTTCATTTTGCACTGTAAAACTTGCATACAGTAGATTATGGTCTGAGACATCAAACAACTCTTGTTCTTCATCTATAAACATATCTTTATAGTAATTATACATTGTAATGTTGACTAAAATGTACTCTGTTACACTCTTCTGTTCCCCTTTACTCCAGGTGTACATACCCGTGCAGTTCTGATTGCAGTTTAGTAATATAGGATTATAGTCTGTCATCAGGTCTAGAGTAATTTGTCCATTATAGTTCAGTGCTTGGTGTTCAAGGAGGCCAATGTGGCCTTTAAAATCTCCCATGATAATTAGTGCTTCTCTTCCACCTTCATTTATCTTGTTTTCTAATTCCCTTTTCATTAAGGTGTTTCTATTTTTATCTTCTTCATTATGTATCACAGACAAGTAAACAATATTACTCTTACATCTTGGTTTAAAATTCTTCTATTTACATCTAAGAGATCTGTATTTCCTGAGTTTTTGGTCCATAAATCTATACGAGATCCTCTTTTGCACAGAATCATTAATCCTCCTCCTTTCTTAGCATTTTGTTCCCTCATGTTGTGTAATTGTATTATATTTTCATTAAATGTTACTTTATTTTCTGTTGTGTTTCCTTTAGGCATAAGATACTTCTTTCTTCTCCAACTAATTTTTCTTTTTCTACTGCTTTTATTTTGATCAGTCCTTGTATATTTAGTAGTTTTACGCTATAATTCTTTTCCTTTCCTCCAATAGTACTATGGACACTATTTACATTACAGATATTGGCCTTCCTTCCTCGTAACATCACCTTTCTACCGCTCTTGCTCTGGTTAATCTTCAGTTTTTTATATACCAACCTTCTTCTCCTCTACTTCTCTTTTCATTCAATTCCTGTCTTAAATTTCTTTCCATTTCTCTTTCTCCTTCTGTTAGGTCTAGTGAAATGCCTATACGTTTTTTGGCTGGGTCGGTCTCTTGTCGCAGTTTCCTTGCACCCTTGAAAATGTACCACTTCTGGTATTCCTCTTCTAGTCTTACCAACTGTGGTCTAGGCCTACCATTACTCTCATTGTCGTTTCTCCTCTTGCCTAAGCTAACTACATTCACCCTATATAGTAGTCATTCCTTCTCAGTCCAAGTGAGTTTTCAGTGATATCTTTGCATCTTCCCATATTTTCATCTGTTTTCTCTGGGTTGTTTTCTTTCTTGGACTCCGGTATATTATACATCACCAGATTGTTTTACCTTCTACTTCTGTCCTCATTTTCTTTCAAATATTCAATCACATTGTTAGTTGCCTACTCTGCCACTTGTTCCTGATTTGTTACCTCTTTTGCTTCTGATATTTTTCTAATATTTCACCTTTGTCTTTCCCCATTATTTCTTCCAGTGTCAATATCTTCTCTCGAATCTCCTTGTTATCTTCCTTTACTTTCTTTTTCCATTCTTTCATTTCCTCTCTAAGATCATTAGCCTCCTTTTCCAACTCTCTCCACTTTACCATTCTTGCTATTAATTCAGGTCTACGTATGTTACAAAACCACAGAGCATCTTTATCATTCTTTAGTCCCTTGAACAGCTCTTGGTTTACCTTTCCACATCGTGGGTGATACCATACCAAGCACATGTTACATAAAATCCCCTCTCTCCATCTTCCACTTCTTTGTTGCACTTCCAACACATTGGATCTTCATTTCCTCCATTTTTCCTCCTCTCTTGTAATAAATTCCTTCAAATATTCTCAGAAAAATATTCACTTTGGGAACAAAATCACAACTCTCATTCGTAAACAGTGTGTATATATATATATATATATATATATATATATATATATATATATATGTGTGTGTGTGTGTGTGTGTGTATGTATGTGTGTATGTATATCCATGCTCTGCGTGGCTAGCGTCAGCACTGCAGCAGTACAGACCAGGACACACTAGGCAACCCCCTCTCCCACCCCCTTGGAAAATGAAGAGCCAATGAACCGACCCACACAAAATATACCCTGGCACACTCTGGCAAGAGGAAACAGTTGCAGTAATGTTCAGGGAATGA
Source organism: Coenobita brevimanus (assembly GCF_032717465.1). Lineage (NCBI taxonomy): Eukaryota > Metazoa > Arthropoda > Malacostraca > Decapoda > Coenobitidae > Coenobita > Coenobita brevimanus. The sequence goes on along the minus strand of NC_137033.1, from coordinate 34,378,377 downwards.
GTCTCATCACATGGAGATTTGGTTGGAAAAATGCAGTGTCTTGTGTTTCTAGCCCGAAGCGAAAATGAAAGCAGCAGCCTTATCCTGGCAACATCAGGGATCGGCGCCACCCGGCAAAACTAGGGAAGCAATGGCGGGCCGGGGTGATATGCGACGCCATCAGTGGTCACTTGCAGCTGCACGGTGTTGCTCCACTACCCTAAGCCCTGCAGTTTGTTCCATCCTTGCTCCTGTTCACCCAGCAGTAACCTCAACTGCTGCAGGTCGTGTTCTAGAGGAATCCTTGGACTATGAAGCAAAAATTTTCCACGTAGTCTACAGTACAGTATACTTCTAAACCTTCCTTATTTTTGCCGTGCTTGCAATTTCTTCCACCCGTTGTTCCTGATCACCATTTGAAAATGGGGACCTGCCTGCAATCCGCGTCTGTTGTAGGTCTTATTACAAAAGAATATTTGGACATACCAAAAACATCGCCCTGATTCATTCATGAGTAATTTTCTTTGTCGTTCATCCCTAATCCTATTCACCCAGCCGCAGAATGGCGACCTAGATTTAATCACAATTGTTGTGGGTCATGTTCTAGCGGAAGGCTGAGACAGCAAAAGGAACGTCTCCTTAATGACATCGTGTAGTTAATGTACTATTGCGAACAATAATAGCGATCCACTTCATTACGATATATAACGAGACAGTGAGCACTGACTTTGAAACTTTTCCATGTTATCTCTGGGTCCAAATGTTTTCAGAATATTGTGTTTGGTTTCACAATTCTTCGAGCAAAAAGTGCGGCGATATTCGTGACCGCATTATACCTAACCTTAGCCACTCATATTCTTTACTTCACCTTTGTTGTCCCTGCTCACTCAGCTGAAATGAGGATTTGGAGTGATGTGGGTTGTGTTCTAGGGGATTATATACATTATTAATATTATTATTATTATTATTATTTTTTGCGTCAATTTACCTTCCAGCAATCGACAGCCATATTAAGGCTTTTCTTTGGCTACTCAGAATCAGCTGACCCCAAAACCTCATCATTATTACAGTCACGTGCCGTATCTTTAACAAGAGATGGTAGGAGACTCACAGTAAGAGTAAATTAAAATAAAATCATCGTTACGCTCATTCCCACCCCAAAATGGGATGGGGTAAGACCTAGAAACAAGGATATATCAAAAACAAAATAGAGGGCATAATCAACAGGATGCTCAGTAATAAAAGCCACACAATAATTCACACATTGTTCAAACCACCTGACAAGCTTTCAATATACCTGTTATTTCGCTGACTGTCAAGTAAAGAAAATGGAAACTATTAACATTAGACTTTTTTTTACAGTCATCAGTGAAGTATATAAGAAGAAAGAATGTAAGAAAGACCGAGTAAGGAAACTAAATGAATAAACAGTTAAAAAGGTAATTAAATACTGTAAAAAGAATAAAATCACTGCGTATATATTTGCTGTCATTATATGAAGTACTAAATCTTCCATGGGAAAAGATGGATGACAGTAAAGATAATAATGAGAAACAACGATTACCTATATGTTGCTGTTTGTACTCATGTGGCATACTTTAACTTCAACGCAATAAAGAGAGAGAGAGAGAGAGAGAGAGAGAGAGAGAGAGAGCGAGCAAAAACGACAAAGAGACACCTTCCATCCATTCATCCATCCATCTAAACCTCTTTTCTTTGGAGTGAGATAAAATTCTAAAGAATAAGAAGTCTGTTCACAATAAGGCGGAACGGAGAGTGCTTAGATGGTATGGTCATATCGAGAGAACTGATGTAAATGGGTTGTGGTGGTACATGGTAGTGAGTCTGAAGATGGGATAGGGTATGATAGAACAAGAAGAATGTGGATGGATATAGTAAATAAACAAGAGTCTCGCCACCCTATCGAGCAGCTCAAAACTTTTCAAAACTAGATGGGCACTCAGTGGAGCATATCTCTCCGACAAGGGCAACGTAATATCGAAACCATTCTTCATAACTGGTTAGGTTCTCTCATCATTGATCAGGATTTCGCTAAAAGTGTTTTCCGGATCCAGAATCTGTAATACGATCCGGATCGGTCTAAAAAGTTAATCGACTGTTCCCTGGGGCATGGGTTATCTACCTACCAAATTTGGTCCTAATCTCACTTTTAGTTTTTGAGTAATCATGCTAACAGACAAGCTAACAAATATCGGTCCCAAAAGTTAATCGATTGTTCCCTGGGACATGGGCTATCTACCCACCAGATTCGGTCCAAATCTCTCCTTTAGTTTTTGAGTAATCGTGTTAACTGACAAACGAACAAACAGAGATGAAATACTGTCCATGTCGGAGAGAATTAGAGCCGTCTCAGAACCACGCTTCTCTTTGGGGCAAGTGCATTGCTACCCGATGACAGTCGTTTCTGAACAGCTGCCACCACCACCATCATCATCACAGCTATCACCACCACCACCACCACCTCCATAGCTACCACCACCACCACCATCACCATTACAGTCGACCACCATCATCATTACAGCTGTCACCACCACCACCACCACCACAGCTACCATCACCCCTATCACCATGACAGCTATTGCCACCGCACCACTACGATAACAGCTACCATCACCATCATCATCACAGCTACTACCCATACCACCATCACACAGCAACCACCACTAGCACCACCACCACCACCACAGCTACCACCTTTTGCTGCTGAATAAAATCGTCTGTTCACAGCATCAGTGAAATAACAGACATATAGGCGTGCAGTTATACAACCCCCCCCCTCTCTCTCTCTTTCTCTCTACAAAGCCAGAGACGTATGAAACTCCACGGAAATGGCTTGCCACGTCTGGTGTTCCTTCAGCCTTCAGAAAATATGAATCTACATGAAACTGAAATGGCCTATCTGAGACCGAATTCCAAACATCCTGCCAAGTTTCTTCAAAGTTCTTTTTCCAGTTTTGGCTGCACACACACACACACACACACACACACACACACACACACACACACACACACACACACACACGATAATATTAAACTAACAGTGTCCTGCAAAAATTTGCGGGACAAACTAATAGCCTTTCCATCACAAAATGTTTGCAAATACCATTATATTTGTTTCCATACCATTATTAAGCTCACGAAGACCAATTCCGATCAAAAATTAGAAAACATGATTTTTGCATATTTTCCCATGTCGCAATTTTCGACCATTTCGCATCTTCTTCGCACTCGATTGCCAAAATCTTTTTTATTCTTATGACACTTTCTGGCCCCCTGCGTAATGCAATAAGAAGGAGGTCGATATCTGTTACCGCTCTCATGAAAGAAACGAACAGAGGCACTGACAGACATTGTTGCGTGTCGCAGTTTCTGACAATTTCGCGCCATAGCGTTGCGCGCGATCGCCCTTTTTTCTATATTTCTGTCGCTGAATGGACTTATCCTGACCTAATACAGAAAGAATTATGTTCATATTTATTACCATTCTACTGAAGGAAACGAACAAACGCATAGACAGACACACACACATACACAACTTGAGTGTATTATTTTGATTAGATGTAAGCTTGAGCGAAACGTGGAGCATGATGAGGCTTAATCTGAAAATCGACGAACTGACTCTTTCTGATAGGTAATGTCAAGCATTTGGGAAAGTCTGTATAAATTTTACTCTTGCTACATTTATTAGGTATATTTAACAGTAATGTGCCAGAAACATACCTTACAATAAGGACATATAGGAAACAATGAGTCGAAACAGAAATGTCTGGAAGTCATTTCATAGTTGGAATCCCCTACAGAAAGAGGTGTTGGTCAAAACACATACAGTCAAGAACACGCACTGAAAATGGAAAACAACCACAAAAACCAACTAGCATAATGCTGTATTCATATATATGACCTTGCCATGTGACCTTGACCTTCCACAGATTGCTCTCAAAACCGAACTACTTCATTCATACCAAAACCTTTACATTTCCAACAACTTCGGTTTACATAACATCAAAACAGCTTGAGATGACTTTCTCCAGTAACCATGAATTATTTTACCTTTCTCTATGACCTTGACCTATGACTGTTTCGGAACCGAATCTTTGTACCCTTGTTTTAACCTGAACCCTTCCACTAAATTTTGTCTACATAAATAAAACATGTTAAAGTTGACCTTGCCATATGACCTTGACCTTTGACCCATTAAAACAAGGTTCATTCTTTTGGGTGATCCTCAACTCATCCAAATCAGATCAAAACTGTGCCAGTTATTTAATTTACACACAAACACATGGGTTGAATTTTGATCTTGCCTTGTAAACTTCACCTTTGACTAAGTGTTCTCAAAACTAAATCCCTATGAGATTGCCTGATCCATAATTAATCAACTAAGTTGGGTTCTAGTCAGATCATTACTGAGCTGACCTTGCCTTGTAACCCTGGCATTTGACGTTTTCTTATGACCTTGATTATTGGCTGATTTTGTTCAAAATCCAGTTCTTTTCTTTGTCTGGCCTCAACCGTTCCCCAATGTTTGGTCAAAATCAGATAATAGCTTTAAAAAGATCTTGCCCTTTGATCTTGACATTTGACTTATCGACAAAACAATATATAGGTTTGTTCTTTCGATGACTAAGCAGTGCCACCAGTTTTAGTTACAACCGGATCAAAGCTGTATAAAACATTTTAACAGGTCCACGCACAGGGTAGAACTTTTTCATTGTCCTGTAACCTTGACCATTGGCTAACTGTTCTTAATAACAGAATAACTTTACTCTTGCCATACCCTCAATCCTTTCCCCAAGTTTGGCCAAACTGAATAAAAAAAAAAGTTAACACTGATCAACCTTTGACCTAGCCCTGTGGCCCTGACCTATGACCTATTGTTCTAAAAAAGACAGGTGTTTGTATGGGTTATCCTCAACCTTTCCACCAAGTTTGTGTAAAATGGGATAACTGATTTTTTTTTTTTTTGCTAAAACACACACACACACATACACACACACACACACACACACACACACACACGCACGCACGCACGCGCACACACACACACACACACACACACACACACACACACACACACACACACACACACACACACACACACACCGATCAATACATGCTCGTAACACGGTCTCGCACTTCGCGAGCTGTGGGTGTAATAATGTTATAAAGTACTCGTTCTAACCTGACAATGATCTCTAATGTCTGTCAGTTAAGATGATAACAAAGTATATTCAGACTGAAAGGCAATTTAGTCTGGAAACCTAGGAGACCCATTCATACCTCATGACTAAAGTTCACTGAAATGCTTGCAACAACGAACTGGTAGCCAAATTGCGGGACTGTCCCAATCCTGTCGGGTGAAAAAAATATTTGTTGCTGAAAATGTTAATTTCTTTCCTACACATCTTTCCTCTTATTAATAACTACATATTAAAAACTAAAATGAGTTTAGTTTTCTATATCTAGACTACCCTTACTATGAAGTCGCCTGGCGGTAGCTTTTTCTCGCCATGGAGTGGCCACGGGGGACCTCTAAATTTCCTGCCGTCGTCAGAGGGTAAATTTCAACATTAGACAACACTGGAACGCCACTCTGCCATGCTGTCATTTAATCGATATATAATTACTTGTGGGCGCGCTGGTTATTACACATTATTTTTTCAACTTACTGTATTCTCATATTTTGTAGTAGCTTCTCCATGGCAATGAAGTTGGTATTATTTTTTCCTCCTTGGTCCATACAGTCATTATGATAAGCAGATCCACTGTGCTTCAGATGTAGTTTTCATCTCCTGAGACTAGGGACATACGCACGATCCATGGGGTACATCTAAAATGAGTGTTGGTATTATGTCCTTTAATGTGTTTCCATGTGGTTGTACTATGTCGGATCATACCAACACAGGCAAACAACCATTAAACACTTATTTCTACATGTATCACATTATTAATACCCCATCCTTATTCGTACTTTGCCAGCACAAATCTGATTTAATTATAGCTACGACTCTAGTGAGTGACTGGGAAGCAGATACATGGAGGAAGTTGAGAGACGAAAGAGTGGGTTACATGTACAGAGGAAGAAAGAGATGAAAAGATTAGTAAGAGGGAGAGTAAAATGAGAGGGGAAGAAAAATTTGGAAGGAATTTGAGTGTAAAGTAGAGGAAATATAAGAAAATGTTCTGGAAGGAGAAAACGAGTGTTAGACAGGACGACAGATGTTAGTAGCGGAGTGAAAGATAAAAATGGTAGATTCATCGAGAAGGGAGAAAAGTGAGCGGATTGAGAGAACACTTTAAGGAACTGTTAAACATAGAGAATGAATATAATACGAGCCTAAGTGTTTGGGGATTGGCTGGGAGAAGAAGGGAGGTGAGATGGGAGGAAAAGATCAGTAGGATGGAAGTAGTGGAAGCAACGACGATAGTCAAAACAAAGTAAACCCAGGGAATTGATGGAGTGTGTGGTGAAATGATGAAGCACGGGGAAGAGATAGTACTGGAATAGATATGGAAGATGTGCAGATTGGCCAGGGTGAAAGGTACAGTAGGATCCTGGAGGATTGGAAGTCAGGTATAATTCTTTCCCCGTACAAAGGAAAAAGGGAAAAGAAGTGTGTGTAATCATAGGGGCATTTGTACTCTCAGTGTAATAGGAAAACCATATGGTAGGACATTTATTGAAAGAATTAGGGAAATAACAGAGCAATTACTGAAGTTGGAGTAGAATCGGGAGGTTTTAGGAAGTGAAGAGGTTACGTAATTCAGACATTCATCCTTAGGTCTTTAGTGGAAAAGTTTCGAGACAAAGGAAAGAAGTTGTATTCGGCCTTCATCGATTTGAAGAAAGCGTATGACAGAGTGGATAGATAAAGAATCTGGAAAATATGAAGAATATATGGAGCAAATGGGAAGTTGCTGAATGCTGTGAAGAGTATGTATGATGGTGCTAAGGCTGCAGTGCGTGTGGTTGGTGAACTGAGTGAATTTTTCTCTTTGAAGGTTGGGTTGAAACAGGGATGTGTCATCTCTCCATGGTTATTCAATCTGTACATGGATGGGGTAATAAAACAGATACAAGGTAGGGCAGTGGATGTTGGAGTGGCCCTAGTGAGAGAGGGTAGTGTTTGTAAACTCTCTGTACTGTTGTTTGCAGATGATACTGTGTTGTTAAGTGAAGACAAAGGGGAGCTGCAAGGCTTGATGGATGAATGAGTTTGGAAGTGTGTAAGAAACGGAATCTAAAGGTGAATGTAGGGAAGAGTAAAGTTATGGTCTTTGAGAGGGGTGAAGTCAGTGAATTTACAGTGAGGTTGGATGGTGAGGAAATGGAAAATGTGAGTACGTTTAAGAACTTGCGTAGTGTGATGAGTAAGGATGGAAGTTTAGAAGGTGAAGTGCTTGAAAGGGTGCAGCAGGGAAGAAAGGTTGCTGGTTCCTTGAAAGCAGTGATAAGAAACAGGGAAGTGAGCATGGAAGTGAAAAAGTTATTACATGACAGTATTGTGATACCAACTCTAACGTATGGAAGTGAAGCTTGGACGTTGTTGGAAGGACACAAGTCAAGAGTGAAAGCAGTGGAAATGAGTTATTTAAGAAGAGCCTGTGGAGTCACATGGAGAGACAGGCTGACGAATGAGGATATAAAGGAGCGTTGTGGTGTGGATGTGGATGTGATAGGAAGCGTTAGGAGGAACACACTGAGGTGGTTTGGCCATGTGGAGAGGATGGAGGGTGACAGACTGACGAAGAGAGTGTATGTGAGTGGGATGGGGGGGGGAGGGAGGGGGAGGCCGAGGACGAGATGGAGGGATGGAGTGGAGAGGTATATGAGAGAGGGGGGTGTGAGGTGGGAGCAGGGTAGTGAAATGGCGGGGGACAGGGCGACATGGAGGCGATTTGTTTGTGGCCACCCCGTACGGGATTAGGGCGTGTGGCAATAGATAGATAGATAGGACATATAGGATGTCCCAAATGGGTTTTAAAATGGCACCTTGACCTTTGACCTTCAGTGACCTTGAAATGTTAAACTCATGATCACAGATATTCAGGGGGCTATAACTCGAAACTGGTTGAGGATAGAGATATTTACTATTATCAAAATATAGGAAGTCTCATATGAGCTTTCATTTGGCATTATGACCTTTGACCCTGAGTGACCTTGAAAGGTCAAATGGAAGATCACGACTTTTATAATGCTATAACTTGAAAACGGTTGAAAATAAAATAACTGCTGTTTGTTGTGCCTGTCACCACTTGAATTATCAGCTAAACCCCGAAGACATACAGCTGAGACCAATTCACAGAAGCTGAGAGTGCTAATAACATAAACACTTCACGATCGGATTAACTCTAGATTTGCATTCCAGCTTACCCACGGTGGTTTTGTTTAGCTGAGAGTGAGGCGTGTGAGACTCGGGATAACTGGGTGGCTTCTTTTTCAGGTACTCCCAGAAAATAAACTGTGATTAACTGTTCGTTTTGGGATTTATGAATGGCTTGATTTAGGGATTCCTAATTTTTTAAACCTTTGATCAGAGGACGTAATATATACTTTATATTTGCTATCTTCAGGAAGTTTTACTAAGCTTTGGACAGCCTTAGAAGTACAGGGCATAGGTACAGACTTCATTAACCTCTCATCAGCAAACGCCTTTCCTTAACAAAGGTGTACTGTGTGTGTGTGTGTGTGTGTGTGTGTGTGTGTGTGTGTGTGTGTATTATATATATATATATATATATATATATATATATATATATATATATATATATATATATATATATATATATATATATATATATATATATATATATATATATATATATATATATATATATATATATATTTTGGTGGGGGCGCTCACCATCCACTCACTCGATGTAATGCTGCTCTCGGGTATCTGTTCTTTTCTCTCCTTCATCCTTCTTTCTTTCCATCCTCTTCTGTCTTTCTTTCCTACATTCTTTCCTCGTCCTTCTGCCTATACGGATGGCTTTACACTCCCTCTTGACTCTTTCCTTCATTCTTTCCTCCTCCTTCTGCTTGTGGGTGACTCTACACTGAGTGACAAGCCAAATGGTCTCCTGTACACCAGGAAACCATTTACTACGCTGGGTGGGACCCATATAACAAATCTTGGCGCCTGGTGGTTTAGTGAGTAGTTATGGCCCTCCAATCGGATTGAGCCGGTGAAGGTTTATATCCAAGGAATGGTTGGGGTTTATTGCTCACGTAATGCCACTCAGGGATGAGTGAGGCTGGTCACTGTCATCTTAAATGTCAGGACCAACTTGCCTAGTCCTGGGTCCCTACGCTTCTCATGGGGCAATGTAGGATTGGATGATGATGATGATGATGATGATGATGATATACTGTAGTTTTATATATATATATATATATATATATATATATATATATATATATATATATATATATATATATATATATATATATATATATATATATATATATATATATAACCTGGTGTAAGAAAAAAAGAAACTTGAAGACGTCGTAGCAGTATATGGGTTCACACGTCTAGAATCCTTGTGGTGTCATTTACTTATTCGTTTTACTATTCGTATTACTACCAGGCCAATATGTTCACATCAGAGGGATATATTAAGGCTATATCTGTCTCATTGTCTACAAAAAGTCTCCCCTGATCTATACAAAACTGTCAGATATGAAAAAAAATATAAAAGAGGCCACTGTAGTGCTGGGATTAATGATGGCCTCACTTGATCATTGAGAAACTTAGCATTTTTGTGTAGGGTGACCCAGCCTCGTAATCTAAACCTCCTTGGAGTTTTTGGATTATAGCTTCCACGAAATTTTGTATCCACATAAGACGCCAGTATGCAACTGTATACTGTTGAAGAAAACTATGCCTATACTACTACAGTATACACGTACTATTACAATACTACTACAGTATACTCGTACTGTGCCTATTCTGCTACTGCATACTAGTACTATGCCTACGCTACTGCAATACACCCGCACTATGTCTATACTACAGCTATATACTCGTTCAGTACTATGCCTATACTACTGCACTATACTCGTTCTATGCCCATAATACTGCACTATACTCGTCCTATGCCTATACTGCTGCAATATACCCGTACTATGTCTATACTACTGCAATATACCTGCACTCGTAAATGTATAAGACAATGTTTAGGCGAGATATACTAAGCACATCGTTAAGGTGTTAGGAGACCTACCATGCCACTCAGAATATGACCCTCAGTTCCATCAGATGAAAACAAACCGACACTTGGACAGATGCTAGAGTGTAAAGTGCCACGTCGATGAGGTGTTAAAATAGTTTGAGCACTTATTTGTGTTCAGAACTGTGCAGTTTCATCCCTTGGATAGGGAGACGTCTTTTATCTTTTGCTTTCACTATAGCCTAGACATACATTTTTTTTTTCTGCGCAGTATAATAGAGTGTCTTAGTAATGGAAGATGCATTTAACCCCTCCAATTCGAAACGTCTCCTAAGAGAGTAAAATTGCCTGCGTAAAATTTTTAGTAAGAATAAAATTAAAATTATGTCCTTTGGATCAAGGAAATTAGGGCAAACTAAGTGTTAACACTAGGAATAAAAAATGCCTTAGTGCCATACATTTGAGAAAGCCAGAATACGTGTGAGCCTAACATGTGCCTTGGAAGACAGGGATGCATTATAATATGAAAGATACGAAACCTAAGGGCAACCCCCCACACACACACGTCTTTGCTCGCAACACTACATGTGTGTTTTCTATAAATACTTCATTATGAGGACGTTGTATATTGGTTTGCATTTGTTACCTCTAGAGAATCAAAATCGACTATTGAAATATGTCTCGTTATGAGGGCATCAGTGAAGGGTGCATCTAACCTTTCAAAAGCTAGAAATATCTCTTAAGCTGAACAAAAACATGGAGATGGCAGAAATATAGTAAAAAAAATCAACGAAATTAAAGGTTATATGAGTGACACAAATTTTAGGTGCAGAGAACACCACACTATATGCATACAAATATTGATATCCAGTTAGAATTAGGCATACTAATATATCACATATTCCGGATTAGATATATAATTCAAACCCATGTTAAGTCATTAACATAACGCGAATAATTACCGATAAACCAAGAACTGATCAATGATTAATGATTATATGCTCGTAAATTGCTTTGGAAAACAGAGCAGTATTCTGCCTACTTTAATCTGGCCTAGCATAGCAGCCTCTTCGTCTTGAATGTTGAATATTGCAATTTGGTGAAAGTCACAAAGTAGTGCCCTGCAAAAAATGTGAAACACAGTATTACATTGTCCTGCCATTAAGCTACGAATAATAGCCTGCAATAGAACAAAAATTTCGATAATTTCCAAGCTGAATGCACGAACTTAGATCGTTAAGTGTGCGAGCAGATTAGAAGAAACTCGATGATGTACGTGTGGCTGGAAGCAAGACAAACGTGGATGCTAGAGTGGATGTATGAAGTGACGCAGCGGTAGAAGACTTAAAAACAAATTTGGCTACTGTGAGCAATGCAAAGATGGTGTAGTGTATGAGGCAGGATGAGGTAGTATGTGTGAGGCAGGATGAGGGAGAGGTTAAGACAGAATTATGTAGTGTGAGACATGAGTAGTCTGTGTGTTAGGCAGGGTGATGTGACAAGGCAATTATGCGTCAGAAATGAGGCAGGGTGTTAGGTGTAGATGAGACAGGGATGAGTTATTGGTAAGACAGTGTGTGGGGCAGGATGAAGAAAGATGTAAGACAGGGATGAGGGATGGGTGAGGCAGAAAGGTACAATGTGTGTGAGGCTGACTGAGATTGGGGGATGGAAGTAGGATGGCTAAGTGTGTAAAACAAGGGTGTTATTGGCAAATGTGTAAGGCAATGTAGAAGGAATGGGGCAAAGGTAAGGCAGTTTTTGGTGTGGCAGGGTGTGAGAAGCAGAGTACAACAGGCTGTGTAAGACAGGAATGAAGCATATGTTAGGCAGAGGTGAGGCAGAATATACAGTAGGGTGAAGTAAGAGGCAGAGTGAGGCAAGCAGGTACCAGACACTGTGGTATCAGGATCCAGGCGCCAAGGCATCAGGAAGCATCATAATATCGACAGGTCGGGTTCAGGAATATTGGTGTCTCGCTCCGGTGCGTGGGGGCCTTTCCACGCCTCCGTATCGTAGTCTCCCCTCTCCCTACCCCGACCCTGTTTCGAAATCAATTTATCTGGCATTCCTGTGACCCGCACTATGATATCAGTGATTTACGTGACATCATGGTGCTGAAAACAGATACCTTCATGCGATGGCACCGATATATCTGGGCGGCTTTACTGTAAGGTTATACAAGTGTCCCACAACTCCCTTCCTATCCACTGAAAAGAGAAGGGTTGGCTATAGGAGGTGAGTTTTAGCCTGTAGTGCACTGGGTTCAAGTCAAGCTGAACCTGGGGCCACAACAACAAGTTTTCATCACCGTTATCATCCCTAACCTAATTTGCAATGTGTCAGTACTATTCAGTCGTCATCATGCCAACCTTCATATTTCTGACCCAAGGTATAATTTACAATGATATAAAGCAAGAGATGCTGAGGCTCGATGGTTTGCGTACTATTCGCAGTGCCTGAGACCCATGTCTAGGGTACTGTACCAACCCCCGCAGTGGTGGATATCCAACTTGGGTACTGGATGCATGTCCTTATATGTTCGTGAATATTCGCTTACTTTCGGTTCTCCTGATGCTAACAGACTGCACAGACATAACCATTATAACACAACACTTTTTCTATCACATACATCGCTTTTCCTATAGACGCCCCTGTTCCATCCAACTTCTCCAGTATGAGAAAGATAAATTCTAGCGATCATTATTCCCCCGGAATGAAGATCCGGAATCCAGCAATGGACGTAATGCAAGGTGATTTACATGCAGATACGAAACAAAAGAAAAATAAGAATACGTCAAATTAAGTTACCCATCATCATCATCATCATCATTATCATCATCATCACCATCATCATTATCATCCCAATCCTACTGCTGGGCAAATAAAACTACTTGTTGTCTGTTCCAGGCATAAGCTAAAAATAAGGTAGCCGTTGGGTAGGGTGAGTTGAGACACTTTTCTACAAAGATCAATACTGTAGAATAAACTGAATATCTAGGAACTTGAAAATGCCCTCATATATGGCCTATATGGAGACCTACTTACCACTGAAATTATTAGTCTGTGGGAAGAAGAACAATTGTAAATTAACAAAAAAAATGTGTCATGTTAACAATACCTGTGTTGAATGAATTGATACAGCATGTTGGGTGAGTTGAGACAAAGCATTGTGGAGGCATTTTCAAGTCTTGCTTAAGCAAATTAAGCTAATAATCTTATTTTTTAATGTTCTTGTAGGCAGGACATTTTTTTTTATCAGTTATTAAAGACGGATGGCTTAATATTAGGCCATACATGAATATACACTATACCTAACAACAGCTCGTAGGTATCTAACTGTTCACCACTCAGCCACTACTATTTGGTGGCCTTCAAATATTTCTTGATGACTGCGTAGGTTTTAACTACACCATAAATGGTGAATGGGACCATGCTGACAAACATTATGGGCCTACAGTAGAGAATTTCTGGGTGGACGTCTTCAGTGTTTTGTCGCGTCTTGCTGGGCCGGTCATACCGGTCATTGTCCATCCTTTCCAGAAACATCATTGTTAATATAGATTTCTTAACCTTCTCTACACGCCCTATGTTGCATACTTTGCCGTATCCAGCAACATTATAAGAGAAGAGAAACTAAGTTAAAACTCGATAAATATAGTGTCTCAACTCACCCCAGCCACTATTTTGTGTGGGGGTGAGTTGAGACAAAATTAAAATGCATATAACTTCAAGACAAGTGAATCCTCCAAGCTACACTAACTCCATATCAACCTTCAACCAAAATTACAACTATTTCTGTGCAATAGTTTTCCTATGAGATCCATCATTGAAACAGGTTAAGACTTTCGGAAACCATCTTTTGGCCAAGCGATTTTTACACTTCTATTTTATTTCCTGTTCCTCAAATATCAAACTACAGGTGAAAATCTCTCAATAGATCATGTAGCATATTAGTTGGGCTATTCAGTAATGATTCAGGTAATGCTAATATCCGTATTCTTATGTAGCAATGTAGACCGTCTCAACTCAACCGATGTCTCATTCCGTCTCAACTCCAACATGACTTGGTAGAATATTTTAACAGTATTTAGACATTATCATCATCACTCCAATACTAATTTATATCTAGTATTCAGTGCACTTCCCAATGAACTTCTTCACCACACTAGCGTATTTTCACTAAACCCATGTTACAACGAAATGATTTTATTCTTTTTGGGTAGTGCTGCTTTGGGTGTCTGTCCTTTCCTCTCTTCTTTCCTTCCTCTTCTGTCTTTCCTTCATTCTTTCCTCTTTCTTTTGCCTACGGGTGACCGTACACTCCCTTATCTGCCTTTCTTTTTTTCATTCTTTCCTCTTCCTTCTGCCTTTGGGTAACTCTACACTGAGTGACAAGTCAGATGGTTTCCTGTACACCAGGAAACCACTTATTACGCTGGCTGGTAATCATAAAACCAAATTATAGCGCCTGGTGGTTTAGTGGGTAATTAAGGTGCCCCAGTCGGATTGAGACTGACTAGGTTTATATCCAAGGGGTGGTTGGAGTTTGTTGTTCATGTAATGCCACTCAGGGATGCGTGAGGCTGGTCACTGTCATCTTAAATGTCAGGACCAAGTTGCCTAGCCCTTGGTTCCCACTCTTCTTATGGGGCGACATAGGATTGGATGATAGATGGATGGATGGATGGATGGATTTCATCGTGAAGGGATTGTGGAAGACTTATATAACACCTCCATCTTAAATAACTCCTCTCCAAATTGAATAGTGTCGTGTAGACTCTAGAGGGTACCAAGGATTACTTGTGTGTGTGTGTGTGTGTGTATATATATATATATATATATATATATATATATATATATATATATATATATATATATATATATATATATATATATATATCCATCATCCAGTCCTACACTTCCCCATGAGGAGCGTAGGAGCCCGGGCCTAGGCAGTTGGTCCCAACATTTAAGATAAGAGTGACCAGCCTCACTCATCCCTGGGTGGCATTACATGAGCAGTCAACCTCAACCAATCCCTTGGATATAAACCTTCACCTGCCCAATCCGATTGGAGCGCATTAATTACCCACTAAACCACGAGGCGCCAAATATATATATATATATATATATATATATATATATATATATATATATATATATATATATATATATAAACAAACGGCGGACTGGAGAGGCTCACTCGTCTAATCATGGGACTCATTCCGTTAACATATCCTTGTTATTTTCAGACAATTTCTTATCAGTGGGCTTAGTGGAACTTGTATCTTGCCCCTTCGTTTCTATAACTGTATCCTAAGCTACACAAAATCGTCTGATACCAGCGGAAATAAACTAGAAATAAAAAATAAAGGCGTCACCAAGCTGAGGACGGTTACATATAGCTTTCATTGGCTTTTCCATTGCTGGGGGCTCTGCTTTATGAAACAGCCTTGTGTGGCCGCAGCAAGAATGGAACTGAAAACGTTCTCGATTTATGTCGCAGTCAGACGGTTAACACACGGCCGTCACAGGCCCAAAACAACTACCACCAAACTGCGGTAATGCATGCATAAGTTCCAAAATTCATCACAACAGACGTATGGCTCTCCCATCCCTCAGATTATATCCCTCGTCGTTCATGAATTTTCGAAGTATTTAAAAAACAGGAGAAAAAAAAAAGTGTGCCGTGCTTTTCCAGGCTACTGCACTTCGAACTGTTAAGCTTAAAAAAAAAAAAAAGTTTCTTGTTTTTAGGACCCTACTTGTGGTCATTTTGAAGATTTTGCATTGCCTCTTCCTTTACAACTTTTTTATTTCCTATTTCCTTAATAGCTTATTTTATTTCCCATTTATTTTTATTGTACTTTACCGAAGGAAACTGTGCCAATACCAGAAACAAAGAGCATAAAACATAAAAAAGTAACGCGTACTACGAACAATAAATCCCTAAGGAATAGGTGTTACGTAAACTACAGGGCCAGTAAGAAAATGATCTATAATCCCTTCACCCCAACTTGAGCATATATATATATATATATATATATATATATATATATCCAGATATAAATTACACACTGGTGTAAATGGAGGAGTGAACCAAAAATGGGAAATTGCACACAAACAGTGTGTTTTGTAATCAAAGTCACGTCCTGAGTAGTGTTGGGGAAAAGTGCAACACAATGTGACAAAAGTGTAACGTGACAGTAAGTGGGACAAAATGTGTACAAATGACAAACTGTGTACAGGGATGTGTGTACAAAATAAGACAAATGTGTACAGGGATGTGTGTACAAAAATGAGACTAAATGTGTACATGGATTTGTGTACAAAAATGAAACTAAAATGTGTACAGGGATGTGTGTACAAAAATGAGACTAAAATGTGTCTCTTCACATTTCCTGGAGCTTATAAAGGAGACTTACTCCGCCTTTCTCAGCTAATTAACCACTAGGCTGTCTTAAAAATAATCTCTGTCCATACAGAAACAATAGAGGCACCTGCTACCAATGAGAGCCTCATACACTCCACACAGAACCACTTGTGTCCCATCAAGAACGTGACGAAAGCACCATTTAGGCTTCTAATTGGCAAACATCCCTACTTTGCTCCTCCCACATTGTCACACCCACAGTTCAAGGACAAGAGGAACTTTCTACGTAATTTGTAAGAAAAACATCTGGTGTCTTATCAGTTGAGAAGGCAAAAAGTGACAGCTTGGGTAAATAAACGTGGGGATTAGGGTTACCCTTACAGGCAACAAAACTGATAAGAAAAACATTTTGTGTTATTAATGGCTCTCTTCTCTCCCCTTTCATTATCACCTTATCTTCTATTTCACCCATTGCTACTGGGGTAACTACGCCAGTGAGAATATATATATATATATATATATATATATATATATATATATATATATATATATAATATATATATATATATATATATATATATATATATATATATATATATATAAATATATATATATATATAACAATTTGGCGACTCTGCCAGGATAGCTTTGTGACATAATATTGGCAACCTTGGCCACATACACAGTGCTTACTCTTACCTACTTAACTATAATCAGTAATCATGGCCCTAATGAGTGATAGTGATGTGAAAGCATTTTTTGAATTCTAAGCCTTCCCCAACCAGAGTGAAAACACTCACAAAACACGAGCTCATATTGCTTGCCCAGGCCTTACAGTTGAGATTTCCTGCCTCAGTCACTAATACTAAGTTACTTGATTTAATATTGGACACCATGTTTGAGCAAAGTGAGTCCTCTGTAGCTAGTTCTGAGCCATTTGATACTGCACAAGGTGTTGACTCCGAGTCTTTGGCATCGGAGATACCTGGCCCTAGTGATTTTTCTGCTCATGATACTGGTGACAAAGTGCAACTTGAGTTAGCCAGAATTAAGTTGAGGGACCTTGAAGTGCAAGCCAAAATGAAAGAACAAGAATGGAATGCCAAAATGAAGGAAATAGAATTACAGGCTCAAATGAGACAAAAGGAAATGGACCACGAATACAGACTGAAGCACCCTAAATAGTTTACCTAGAGCTAATATTTCATCTGCCAAGGAATCTTTTGATGTTGCTAGGAACATTAAGTTAGTACCTCCCTTTAATGAACAAGATGTCACTAAGTATTTCCATATGTTTGAAAAGGTAGCAGGTCGTTTTTCGTGGCCAAAAGACTCTTGGACAGTACTGCTGCAGAGTGTTTTGAAATGAAAGGCTCAAGAGGCTTATATTTCTTTATCTGTTGATCCAAGTGCTAACTATGACTGTTTAAAAGATGCCATTCTCAAAGCATATGAACTCGTGCCAGAGGCATATAGGCTTAAATTTAGATCCACCTTTAAACAGAAAGATCAGACTCACGTGGAATATGCTAGCGTACTCACAGACTTATTTGATCAATGGTTGCATTCTAAGAAAGTTGATGATTTCTGTAAACTTAAAGAATTAATGATCTTGGAGAACTTCACTGGTAAGATAGATAGGGATGTGGCTACATACCTAGTGGAAAAAGATTTAGATACCCTAGCTGAGGCTGCTGTTGTAGTGTCGTAAAGACTTTGTATCATAAAGCAGCGACTTTGTATTTGCTTGTAGAGGCGTATATTTTAGACTTGTGGTCGAGCGGCTTTTATATCTTGTAGTAGTCTCCCCACCAGATGTCATGTAGTGACGGGAGAGGTAAAGAATAGTATGGGACTATTTTTATTTGTCTTGGAAATATTAAACAGGTATAATAGTATAAGTCCTGGGTAGCTACCTCCCTGTCTCGCTATCTCTCTCTCTTCCTGTTCTAAGGCTAATCTCCGTCTCGACCTCTCTCTAGGGTCGCTTGTCTCCTTCTGTCTAGCCTGTTCGGTGGCTAATCTCCGTCTGAGCTCTCTTTCCTAAATTCTGGTATAGCAGGGGTGGACTAGATCTTTGTTCACGAGAGGACTGCTGACAGCTAACTGCATCATCTCCTTACTGGCCGCTGTCGTCAGCTTTCCTCAGTGTTAAGAGTGTGTAAGCATGCTTAGCACTGCTCGATTCTCGCAGACACAACACCTTCTCATCATTTGACTTCCTGCTTCTATCTGTCTCTATCTATCTATTTATCTATCTATCTAGTATGATTTGCAATTATAATATGGAGACCTACCACATTGCTCAGCCGCGCAAAAATGGCGTACCATCGACATTTAATAGTTATAATATATTAATACATACTACATACACATTATAATGAACTTATAAGCTAATTAAGTGAAATACATTATATTGTAAAGTAACATAATTGTATGAATATTGTATACATATATTATTCATAGTAAATAGTGATTATTCAGTAATATTACATTTTTAAATAAGTTGTATACATATTTGAATAAATGCAATATAATTGTGCAATGGTAATACTGCTAAGTTATACATTACATATTTGAGTTATCACTTTAGTAATGTCTAATATTTCATCTAACTTGTATGATGATACTGGTAATATAGAATTGTGCTATAATTGTATGACGTATAATATTGTACTAACATTGTGGTAATACATAATTGTAATATTTTATGAATTGTTACACAATATTGTGTTAATGCATAATTGTGTTGGCCTTATAATTGTAGTTACATTTTGTTAATGCAACTGTTATAAGTGTCTTGGCCTTATAATTGTAGTTAAAGTTACATAAAAGTTACATCTTGTTAATGTAACTGTTACATAATGGTACATATTGTTTGTAGTTACATAATTGTAGTTAAAGTTACATAAAAGTTACATCTTGTTAATGTAACTGTTACATAATGGTACATATTGTTTATAGTTACATAATTGTAGTTAAAGTTACATAAAAGTTACATCTTGTTAATGCAACTGTTACATAATTATAGTATGGAGTTACATAATTGTAATAACTGCAGTCCTAACATATGCTGCGATCGATGATAGTGATGATGTGTCGTGCCACTTGTATGTGGAGACAACAATTTGCTTTTTTGTTTGTAGATTATGTGGGATTTTGGCACATGCAGTAACACTTACACTTATTTTCATTTGTTTGTTATGCGATCTTACTCTATTTCTCTTTTTTCTTTGTATGTATTGATTTTCTATAGTTTGTTTTTCTTTGCTTGTGTACACTTTTTTCCATGTTGTTCATGGTTACATAATTACTGGCTAATTTCCTTGGGATACTTTTTTAAAGTTTAGTTTATATTGCACAGATATTATTGAAAATGATATTATATAGTCCCATATTTTGTTATTTTATATAAAAAAATATATATACATATATACAGTATTAACTATACACACTGACTTGTTCACCTGTACCTATCGTGAGTAATATGTGTGTCAGCACTGTGTGGAAATCATTGTCTTCACGCTTGTGTTGAAGATGTTCACTCTTGCTAACGGCATTCGTGTTGGCCATTTTTTTTTTTTTTTTTTGTAAGTTAATTTATTTGTTTCCACTAGGTAGCTTTAATTAATAAATGTTTAATACAGTTCTTTTAATTGCTCACTGAGTAACTGTGATGGTATATTTTCTTTATTACTTTGTAGATGTAATAATGTATAGCTGTATGTATGAAACACGTATTTTATGTAGGTATAAATGGTAACACTCGTTGGTGGTAAATAAATGTTATAATAAATGAATGAATATATACAGTGTAAAATATTTATTGGTGGTGATTATTTAGTGTTTGAGTTATGCAGATAACTGAAGTAAGTATGTGTATTTAAGCAGTAACTATACAACACGTTTTATATGTTTGTGCAGAAGCTTATTGTCTATCACTGTGTATTGTATAAATGAAGTAACTATGTAACTCACTAATTTTTACCGTGGTGGGAATGGTGTGAGTGGTGGTGCAGGTGGTGAGTTGACTGACGTGGCGTCTGTTCAGCAAGCACGCATGATGACCTCAACTTCCCACACTGGTAGCTGTGGTGAGTGAATGAGTAGCGATGAGTAACTTGAGTGAAGACGAGTGAGTAAGATGAGTTGTAAATATGGACTTGGTGTTTTGCTGCGTGCATTGACCTCTTCACACCTGCGTAAGCGTTGGGGGTTTGGTGGATGTAGCAGAGAGAGGAGGGTGAGGTCTGGTGGTTATGAGTTGTGAGTCGTCTCTCACTCTTCGTTTGTTTGTTTGTTTTCTTTCGTTCTTGATGTATTCTTGGTCCTTTTTTCTTGTGATTTACTCGTTGTGGGATGAAGACTGCCGCTTCTTGTAGGTGCGTGTAGAAGATTATACAGACGACGCAGAGTTGTTAATTGTAGTTGATTGTAGATGGTTGTAGTTCGCTGATTCGTCGTAGACCCGTAGACTTTGTAGACTATTCGCACTGTAGGCTGTATTTTGTAGGATTCAATGTTGAACTGAAGCTAATCTTGTAGAGTCTCGGTTGCTTTTTGTAGAAATTTGCTTTTAATTCGGAGACGATGTCCGCAGATTTGCTGGTTTGTCGTTAAGCTACTTGCACGGCGTCGAGTGATCTCTTGACCTCTGCATCAGCGTAATGATCTGGGAGACGGAGGGGGATGGAGAGAAGCGTCAGGAGCCGGTTATGTTGTTGGTTGAGAGAGATATTCTTGTTTTCAATCTTGATATTTTGTAGGAATTTAATGTTGATTCGTAGACGAGGTTCGTATACGTTTGCTGCTACCAAATGTCGTAAAGACTTTGTATCATAAAGCAGCGACTTTGTATTTGCTTGTCACTACATGACATCTGGTGGGGAGACTACTACAGTAGCAGATAACTATAGTATAATTCATAAGCATGAATGTAAGCCTCAGATATTTGTTAAGAGTAGGAGAGTGAACCAACCATTTTTTGTGAACCCTTCTTCTGGTAAAGGCATGTTAATGTCAAGTGACACTAGTGGGAACGCTATAACCCCAGAGCATGTTAGTTCTACGAAAGTAAGTGAGGACAGTGTTGCCAGAGGGTCAAGAAAAAGTGTCAGGTTTTGCCAGTATTGCCAAAAAACGGGGCACTTGGAGGATTGGTGCTGGAAAAAACGAGGGAAAAATCCCCCTGCAAAACCAGTTTCTTTAGTAAACTCTTGGGGATCTTTTGACACCAACAGAGAGCAGCCATCCACAGATATTGTTAGCGGCAGTCAGACACTACCCCACCAGGTGCACATTGTTGATAAGGCCAGAGTGGATAGACAGACTCCTGTAGAGCCAGTGTTAGACACTAGTAAGACTGGGGCAGTGCAGCCGTCAGGTTCAGGTGAGAGTGGTAATAAGACTCAATCAGAGTGTCCTCCCCCAAGCAGTACTCAAAGTGACTCCTTCCCAGGTCATTTATTTGCCAACTTTATTTCTAAGGGGTTAGTTTCAGTTGATGGAAAAGGTGGTAAGGAAGTCACTATACTTAGAGACACAGGAGCTTCACAGTCACTAATGTTGAAGGGGATTGTTGATGTAGCTGACCGTAATGAATGTGTCTTGCTACTGGGTATAGCTGAGTTTGTATCTGTTCCCCTAGTTGGGGTGAAGCTCCAGTCAGAGTTAGTTACTGGTTCAGTGCGTGTGGGTGTTGTTGACCAGCTTCCTGTACAATGGGTCACATTCCTTTTGGGTAATGACCTGGCGGGAGGACAGGTGAGTGCTGTTCTGTGTCTCAAAAACTCCCCTGAGTGAGGATAGGACTAAAGAGTTGGAAGATACATGTCCTAAATTGTTTCCCGCATGTGCTGTAACTAGAGCTCTGATGGCAAAAGCCAGCCATGAGAATGTTGACAGTAATGGCACTCGCAATGCCGATGATGATATTGGGCTTGGTGATACCTTTTTGGCCCAGTTAAATGACTCAGAGGTTGATGATTCTCCCCAGACTGATGCAGCTGGAAAGTTAGCTGATATGCAAAGATCTGATCCAGAGATTGCCACTTTAATTGACTCAGCAGTTAGGGAAGATGAATGTGAGTCTGAACTGACTGGGTGTTATTATTTAAGACCAAATAACGTGTTAATGAGAAGATGGACACCTCCTAGTGTTGCTCATGATAACGAGTGGGAGACTGTACATCAGGTGGTGGTTCCAAGACACTATAGGCAAAAAATGATGTCCATTGCTCATGACTCTTCTTTAGCAGGTCACTTAGGTGTGAGGAAGACTCTCTCCTGCATCTTGCAGCATTTTTACTGGCCTGGAATCCGTCGAGATGTCTCCCGGTTCTGTAGGTCATGTCACACCTGTCAGCTAGTTGGTATGAACAATAAGCCCATCCCTGCGGTTCCTTTGATTCCTCTACCTGAGTTTGAGGCCCCATTCACTAGAGTCCTTGTGGACATTGTTGACCCTTTGCCAAAGACCTCGTCAGGCCACCAGTACATCCTCACAATGTTAGACATGGCCACTAGATATCCTGAAGCCATTCCCTTGAGAAATATTTCAGCTAAATTGGTTGTAAAGGAGATGCTAACCTTCTTTACCCGTTTTGGTCTCCCTAAGGAGGTGCAGTCGGATCAAGGCAGTAATTTTAATTCCAAACTGTTCAGACAAACCCTTAAGGAGTTAGGAATCTCACAGATCACTTCCTCAGCATATCATCCTCAGAGTCAAGGTGCATTAGAGAGGTATCACCAAACTTTGAAAAGTATGCTTAGAAAACTATGTGTTGATGAAAAGGAATGGGACAAGTGTTTGCCTTTCCTACTTTTTGCAACCAGAGAGGCACCGAGTGAGTCCTTGGGCTACTCTCCATTTCAGTTAATCTTTGCCCATGAAGTAAGAGGTCCTCTTAAACTCCTCAAAGAACAATGGGTAAAGGATGATGACCAAATTAACTTGCTAGACTATGTGTCAAAATTTAAAGAAAGACTGGCCTATAGTATGGAAGTAGCCAGGACACATTTGGAGTCCTCTCAGGAGAAGATGAAGAGGTGGTATGATCACTCTAAGAAAGTTAGGCACAGAGTGTTTCACCCAGGCGATCAAGTTCTTGTCTTGCTTCCCATTCATGGTCAGCCTCTGCAGGCAAGTTTTGCAGGCCCTTATCTAGTGGAAAAGAGGGTAGGTGAAGTAAATTATGTCGTTTTAACCCCAGACCGGAGGATGGAACGAAGATTGTAAATAAGTTGAAGGAGTACCACAGGCGAGACGTGGACCCCCCTAGTGCTGCATGCGTGGTGTCAGCTGATGAGTTTGTGGACCCCCCTAGTGCTGCATGCGTGGTGTCGGCTGTCGAGATGGCGGAGGACGAGGGCTGCCCTTTGACTTTGGACCAGATGACCAGTTGGAGAGAAAACCAGAAGCTTGGAGTACACTGACTGATAAACTCTCCCACATGACTGCAGAGCGGTGTGCTGAGCTTGTTGCCCTTCTCAGGAAGTTCCCTGATGTCTTCTGGGACACCGCAGGACGGACGGAAGTGGCACAGCACGATGTGGAAGTTGGAGATGCCAGCCCTGTAAAGCAGTCCCCCAACCGGGCTAGTCCTCAGAAGCAGACCATCATTCGAGAGAAGCTGAACTACATGTTGCAGCAGAGGTTAACTGAGTCCTGTCAAAGTGAGTGGTGCTCCCCGGTCATAGTGCGATAGGTCACATCACTTTTGTATTGATTACCATAAAGTCAACTCCCTTTCCAAGACTGATACTTACACACTTCCTAGAGTAGATGATTGGGTGGACGCGATAGGCAGTGCTAAGTTTATCACAAAATTAGGTTTAATGAAGGGATATTGGCAAGTCCCACTCACAGAAAGGGCCCAAGAAATTTCCTGTTTTGTGGCTGGTGGCAGGACTTATAAATGTAAGGTCATGCCCTATGGTATGAAGAATACTCCTGCCACCTACCAAAGGCTGATGAATAATCTCACCAAGGATGTTGAGAGCTGTGTAACTTATATTGACGATGTTGTTATTTTTAGCAACACCTAGGAACAACACTTGAACCAACTAGATGCCTTGCTTCAGGGACTCTGCTAATTTAGTGCTTAATTTAGCTAAATGTGAATTTGTGTGGGCTCGAGTGCAGTACCTAGGTTATGTGGTCGGTTTAGGCCAAGTGAGTCCACCTAATGTTAAGGTTTAGGCCATAGTCCATTCCCCCCAGCCCAAAAATAAGAGAGAGTTGCAACAATTCTTGGGTATGGTAGGGTACTACAGACGTTTTGTCCTGAACTTCTCTGATCTTGTAGCTCCCCTCACTGATTTGTTAAGAAAAGGACTCAAGTATGAGTGGAAGCCAGAATGTGAGGAAGCCTATTCTAAAGTCAAAGCCATCCTGCCAAGTCACCCAGTGCTTCAAGCTCCCAATTTTGATAAACCCTTTATACTAGCTGTTGATGCCAGTGGCCTAGGGGCCAGTGCAGTTTTGCTTCAGGATAATGATGAAGGCTTTGAGATGCCTGTGTGCTATTTTAGCAGAGAATTCAATAAGGCCCAGAGAATTTATTCAGCTATTGAGAAAGAACTCCTTGCACTCATACTTGCTCTTCAACACTTCTCTGTACATGTTGGTCCAGGGTCAGGTGATGTTGTAGTGTACACTGACCACCACCCTCTGAAATTTTTGTCCCGATTTAAGGACAAAAATCTTAGATTGACCCGCTGGGCCCTATTTTTGCAAGCATACTCCCTTGATGTAAAACATGTAAAAGGTGTTAGTAATGTTTTAGCAGATTACCTGTCCAGAACTTGATTGTACAGTATCCAGAAATTTCCCCTTGGTAAACTTCTCTCAGGAAGGGAGGTGTCACTGGCGTAGTTACCCCAGTAGCAAATGGGTGAAATAGAGGATAAGGTGATAATAAAAGGGGAGAGAAGCAAGCCATTATTAACACAAAATCTTTTTCTTATCAGTTTTGCTGCCCACGTTTATTTTTATTTACCCAAGCTGTCACTTTTTGCCTTCTCAACTGATCAGACACCAGATGTTTTTCTCACAAATTACGCAGAAAGTTTCTCTTGTCCTTGAACTGTGGCTGTGACATAATGTGGGAGGAGCAAAGTAGGGATGTTTGCCAATTAGAAGCCTAAACGGTGCCTTCGTCACGTTCTTGATGGCACGCAATTGGTTCTGTGTGGAGTGTATGAGGCCCTCATTGGTAGCAGGTGCCTCTATTGCTTCTGTATGAACAGAGATTATTTTTAAGACAGCCTAGTGGTTAATTAGCTGAGAAAGGCGGAGTAAGTCTCCTTTATAAGCTCCAGGAAATGTGAAGAGACACATTTTAGTCTTATTTTTGTACACACATCCCTGTACACATTTTAGTCTCATTTTTGTACACACATCCATGTACACATTTAGTCTCATTTTTGTACACACATCCCTGTACACATTTGTCTTATTTTGTACACACATCCCTCTACACATTTTGTCATTTGTACACATTTTGTCCCATTTACTGTCACTTTACACTTTTGTCACATTGTGTTGCACTTTTCCCCAACACTACTCAGGACGTGACTTTGATTACAAAACACACTGTTTGTGTACAATTTCCCATTTCTGGTTCACTCTTCCATTTACACCAGTGTGTAATTTGTATCTGCATTTAACCTTAGAAGTCTCCACGTTTCCTCGAGGTTTGTGAGTACTTAGCTTCCACTGGTGTATTCTGGTTAGGTAAGAAATAACTTGTTTTATATTTGTATTATGAGGCCTATATGAATCCTTCCTTTTGTAAAACGAACCCTGGTTTCTTCTTTGGTTGTGTATGTTATAATGTACAGTAAAGTTAGTTTTCTTGCAAACTTTATCTTATCCCTTTTGGTGCTTAATGAAGGGTTAAGAGTGCACCGTAATATACACCCCATAATGTACAGTATATAATATATATATATATATATATATATATATATATATATATATATATATATATATATATATATATATATATATATATATATATATATATATATATTGTGGTAGGTGGGGGCACTCACCATCCACTCACTCAATGTAGTGGTACTGTCGGGTGTCTGCCCTTTCCTCTCCCACATCCTTCTTTCCTTCCATCCTCTTCTGTCTTTCTTTCCTTCATTTTTTCCTTATCCTTCTGCCTACGGGTGACTTTACTATCTCTCTTCTGTCTTTCTTTCCTTCATTCTTTCCTCTTCCTTCTGCCTGTGGGTGACTCTACACTGGATGACAAGCCAAATGGTTTCCTGTACACCCGGAAACCATTTACTAAGCTGAGTTGTAACCATACAACCAAATTTTGGCACCTGGTGGTTTAGGGTGTAATTATTGCACTAAAGTCGGATTAAGCCGGTGAAAGTTTATATCCAAGGGATGGTTGGGGTTTATTTCTCATGTAAAACTGCCACTCAGGAATGAGTGAGGCTGGTCACTCTCATCTTAAGTGTTGGGACCAACTGCCTAGCCCGGGCCCCTACGCTCCTCATGGGGTAATTTCGGATTGGATGATGGATGAATATCAATCAATAAATCTATCTATCTATATCTGTCTATCTATATATCTATCTATCTATCTATATATATATATATATATATATATATATATATATATATATATATATATATATATATATGAGTGTACAAGTGTGTGTGTGAGTGTGTATGTGTGTGTGCGTGCGTGCGTGCGTGCGTGCGTGTGTGTGTGTGTGTGTGTGTGTGTGTGTGTGTGTGTGTGTGTGTGTGTGTGTGTGTGTGTGTGTGTCACAGACTGATTTTTTTTGTCCTTCTAGGAAAGACATCGCTGGGTGGAGGGTTAGAAATAACTCCATGAAAACGTCACCGGTGGTAGGTGGTGGCGACCATCATCCACTCACTTGATGTAGTGCTGCCAACTTCTTCCTTAGCCTTTATCATTCTTTGTCTCTGCCTGCCCTCCTCTCTCCCTATTTCTCCCATCTTTCCTGTCACTTCTTATTTTCTTTCCTTTACAGGTGGCTTTACATTGAGTGACAAGGGAAATGGTTTCCTGTAAGCCAGAAACCATTTACAAAGCTGGGTGGTAACCATATAACCAAATCATACGTGCTCCCTACTTGTCAGCAAGGGGGTTGGTGGAGGTTAGTGCCTCTCCCTGTAAAACAAATAACTCAGAGTCAAATGGCCACCCCTTACGGGATTATGGCATCTTGCAATAGATGGATAGAAAACGCCACAGACCAGTAGCTACACTTAACATACGATATAGTCAGAGGCAAAATCCATCATCTTTTCTACACCTTTGCTTCTCATTTAGGGCAGGTCGGTCACTCTCCTCCCTGGCACAGCATATCAAAAGGATTCATCTATGGCAGACAGACATATCTACCCTCTCTCAGCTTAGCATTATTAGCTAAAGGATGAAAGGGACACTCAAAAGAGGTGCTCACATATCAGGTTTCACAGTTCTCGATGGTTTCTGTCACCATCGGAAGTCGAATATACCCATTACGTCGCCGGGTTTTATAGGTCAGGAATACAGTTTTATTTTTATCTGCCATCATGAAAGGTACAACAGAAAGCTTTTACGTGTGCTTTAAAAAATCCTTCTTCAATCCATTTATGGAGGGAATAAGTGTCAATTGTTTTAGAAAGCCAATTTTTACCTGTAGGGGACGGTTATGGTGGATAGTTGCTTTACGCTGCTCTGACTCTGTCTAAAAAATATACAAGATCTTGTATAATTATATCTTTCCTTCCCATAACGTATTTTCTACACTATTCTTGTTATCTCCTGGTGATTTTGTTCAGCTTAGGACAGCTTGCAAATAGTGAAGGGGTTATAAAAGGCTGTGCCTAAGTCGTCTAGTTCAAAGGTCTTGTAAGCTGAATAAAATCGTCCGGCAATGGCTAAAATAAAACAGACAATATGTTATGGCAGTGAAATGGTTAGTTCCTTCCCATGAACGATCATTTTTAAAACATTCCACATTCCTGTGGGAAGTTTTATTGGGTTTGTCAGTCTTCATCATCATCATCATCATCATTACTATTATTATTATTATTATTATTATTATTATTACTCAGAGACTATTATTATTATTATTATTATTACTCAGAGACTATTATTATTATTATTATTATTATTATTACTCAGAGACTATTAAACCTACAGCATTCAAACTTGGTCAACATAGTCGGACTGCTGTCCGCTCCTTATAGTCAAATATGAAGGCCATACGTCCACCGGATCTAGGGACTTTATCCGGAACACACTTAACTTTGTGTTCACGCTTTCACAGAAACTACGCAAGGTACAAAGCTGAAACTTTACTGCGATATACCCTTACGATGGCCGCAGCACTATAGGAAGTATGAACTTAATCGCATGAATACCCTTCGAGATCGCCTGGGGTAAAAATATTGAATTTTTCCGTATGTTCCGGATGTCCCCTAATATTCCATGAAGGATTAGAGCTAGGGCCAAAAAATCTTGGTGGACGCATAGGTTGTGATGACCAAAGGTGACATGCACAAGATCAGTGACCTTTGCCTCAAGGTCCCTATATAACTCGGCTTCTAGTATGCAATGGATGTCGTAAGTTTTTCTTTACCAAAATTGTCCTTTGACAGTTTTACGGTGTTCTGGTTTATTACGAACATCGTCATATGATTTTCTTCAATTTAAGGAAGTGCCTCGAGCTGGAAAGGTTCAATATGGACTTGATTACCTCCACTACTAGAAGGCATTTCTGAAATAAATAAAATCGTTGACAAGCTGCAAGTTAATTAAAGTAATAATAGCAATAATGATAATAATAATAATAAT
This sequence comes from Coenobita brevimanus, assembly GCF_032717465.1. Classification (NCBI taxonomy): domain Eukaryota; kingdom Metazoa; phylum Arthropoda; class Malacostraca; order Decapoda; family Coenobitidae; genus Coenobita; species Coenobita brevimanus. The sequence goes on along the minus strand of NC_137033.1, from coordinate 34,348,989 downwards.
AATAATAATAATAATAATAATAATAACAATAATGATTCTAGTAATGATAATAATATTAATAATTGATAATTATTATTGCAAAGTAGGGCAGTGGATGTTGGAGTGGCCCTAGTGAGAGAGGGCAGTGTTTGGAAACTCCCTGTACTGTTGTTTGCAGATGATATTGTGCTGTTAAGTGAAGACGACGGGGAGCTGCAAGGCTTGGTGGATGAGTCTGGGAGAGTGAGTAAGAAACGGAATCTAAAGGTGAATGTAGGGAAGAGTAAAGTAATGGTCTTTGAGAGAAATGAAGTCAGTGAATGTAAAGTGAGATTGGATGGGGAGGAGATGGAGAATGTGAGTGAGTTTAAGTACTTGGGTAGTGTGATGAGTAAGGATGGAAGTCTAGAGGGTGAAGTGCTTGAAATGGTGAAACAGGGAAGAAAGGTTGCTTGAAAGCAGTGATAAGAAACAGGGAAGTGAGCATGGAAGTGAAAAAGCTACTACATGACAGTATTTTGATACCAAGTCTAACATACGGAAGTGAAGCTTGGACCTTGCTGGAGGGACAGAAGTCAAGAGTGAGAGCAGTGGAAATGAGTTATTTGGGAGGAGTATGTGGAGTCACATGAAGAGACAGACTGACAAATGAGGAAGTGATGGAGTGTTGTGGTGTGGATGTGGATGTGATAGGAAGCGTTAGGAGAAACACACTGAGGTGGTTTGACCATGTGGAGAGGGTGGAGAGTGAGAGACTGACGAGGAGAGTGTATGTGAGTGAGGTGGAGGGGGGGGAGAGGGAGGGGGAGGCCAAGGATGAGATGGAAGGATGGAGTAGAGAGGTATATGAGACAGGGGGATATGAGCTGGAAGCAGGGCAGTGAAATGGCGGGGGACAGAGCGACATGGAGACGAACCTACACAGGCTCAATCCGCTTGGAGCACCTTAATTACCTACTAAACCACCAGTCGCCATACTGTGGTTGTATGGTTAGCACTTAGTATAATAATTGATTTCCTGGTGTACAGGAAACCATTTGCTAGTCACTCAGTGTAGAGTCACCCGTGGACAGAAGGAAGTGGAAAGAAAGAAGAAAAGAAAGACAAAAGAGGAAGGGAGGAAAGAAAAAAGAAAGGAAGAGAGGAAAGGGAGTCACCCGAGAGCAGAACTACACAGAGTGGAAGGTGAGTGCCCCTACCTTCCACTATTATTATTATTATTATTATTATTATTATTATTATCATTATCATTATTATTATTTACTATTATTATTATTATTATTATCTTTATTATTACTATTGGGAGATTCTGATGCGCTGGTGCCAAGTAAAGAAACCTATGAGAAAGCACTCCTCATTTTGACGAAATGAAGGATCTATGAAGCTGCCACTCTCCAGCCTTGGCAGAGATCTATAGTAAGACTTAGTCTTTATTAAAATATCACCTGAGAATTTAAGGGTTTTTGGACTTTGCCAGTATGTTTTATATAAAACCCACACACTTGGCCAGTCCACACTGGTTGGAAGTTCTTGTGTCTGTGCATGGACAGTGCTAGGAGCATAACGTGTAATATCGTCATGGCTACATTACTCTGCCTGAGCACAAGCAACAACTCCACTCCACTGGAAAAGGTGTTGTCAGCGTTCTGAACGCTACCTTACAGTATTAGGGTGGCATGGAGTACTCTGGATCTGCCACCCTCGCTGATCTTGAGGTCAACCTAGCACTCAGTGGCGACGATGTCCCGTCTGAGGAAGCTTGGCCCCCACTTGGTTATCACAGACACCAGAGCTCTACAGCTACTGCAGTCACGGTAATTCTCAGGCTGCCTAAACCTGCAGACCCCGCACCATGTCACCTAGGGATCCACCTCCACCAAACACCCCATGGAACACACTTCTAATATCAACAGTGAACCAATGTCTCCTGCTCCAAAAACATCCAAGTGCAATAAGACTTCTTCTCAGTGCAAGGTTCCTGATCACTTCCTCCCTTGTCTCACTCCTCAGAAGACAACTTCCCAGCCTGCATCAGTTCCTCCAGCATTTGCTCCCCCGGCTGAGCACGTCAAAGAGTACCCGGCTGTCAAGAAGAAGCTTCGTTGGCTATCTGGGGTCACCATGATGTTCCGTCTCAATCGGGAGCTAACTGAGGTCAAGATGTCTTTTGTCATCCCCTGCTTTGACTACATCTCAAGACGACGTACGGACATCATAGACAGAGTCACGCGTGGTGAGTCTCTGTCTTTATTCATGGATGTTCAGGACTCAGTTGACAGGCCCCGTAAGTTCCCCACCTACCTCATCACCTACTATCCTGTCAATGTTGACCCTCCCTTGGCCAAAGAACTCCCTTGCATCTACACTGCTTGTCATTTCCATCAATATGGGATGCCCATCAACCTGTTTGTTATTACCTGGAGTCTCCCAAACCCTCCTCCATCATTTGTCAACTTCAGTTTCCTCCCCTGTCTCCCACTCTGTGAACTATGCAGAGTGAAGAACGAACAACCGTGGTGCTTCAGATGCTGGGGAATTGGAAATATATCATGCTACTGCTGTGCCTCAGAGAAATGTGCATTGTGTGCTGCCAACCATGTCTCCCGGACTTGCCCATATCGCACCCCTTCACCAGCCACCACTGCTGATACCACTTCTTCAGAAGTGCTACCCTTACCTGCACCAGACACCTGGCAGAGATGTCCTCATTGTTATATGCCAGGAGTTAATGTGTGGCATGATTGTACCAAATGCTCAGGCTCTGCCGCGACTCCCAGAGTCGCGCTGCCACACTCACACCACCACCACTGCCACAGCCACCGCCACCACCGCCGAATGATGCCACCTCGCCTGCCTCTTCTGCAACTACCAATTCTGCACAAGTACTTGCCCTCCGTGAAGCCATTGCCTCTCTGATGTCTCAGTGCACAGCACTTACAGCATTCTTTGATGCCATTTAGGCATGAATCGATGGCTTGGTCACTCAGCACACCAGCACCGAAAGGACACTCACTTCTCATCAGATTATTATCACTACTGTCACTACCCTCACAGAGAAGCTGGATGCTACTGTCTCTCGCCTTGAGAGAAACAGTGATTTATCGACAAAGGACCCCTCACATATTACACCACAAAGCAGTGCACGTGCTACCTCCTCATCCCCACCTGACTCCCTGAAACCTAAACATAAAATTCGCTAACCGAATGCAGCTTCACTTTTATCGCTTGGAATGCCTGTGGAGTTAGAAATCATTCAAAATTTGCTGCATTCAAGAGCTATGTATGTCGCCATCACCTGCATGAAATATTCATTCACGAAGCTTTTGTTCATCGTCATCTACCCAGGGAAGAGGCTCCCTCACTTACTGGCTACATTTTGTATGTTCACCTTGCCAGAAGTGGTCTCATTAGTTACATTCATTCCTCCATACCACATCAACTTCTCTGCTGCTCTGTAGATGATGATATGACCTTTCAGCTTTTTGAGGTCACAGACAGCGATGGTAGCATCCATTTATGTAACGTCTATTCTGCCTCTGGAAGGATTAATCTCTCAGCCCTCCCTACTCCAATAATTCGTGGCATGATCTACATGGGTGATTTTAATGCCTGACATCCTGCTCTGGGTGACCTCTCTCCTACTCCAAATCACAATGGGGTTCCTCTCTTAGAATACATCTGCCACTTCTAACTCACTCACTGGGACACTGATGGTGCCATGCACACTCGCGGAGGCACCCTTGATGACATCATAACATCCAGGCTAGTGCCGTCCCACGTCAGGTGCTCTTCCATCCCTATCCTTCTCTCAAACTAAGTTGCCCTCAGCCTCCACTATTCTCTCCCTGCTGGACCTTCCCATCCTCACATTCGCACCTGCATTACCATTCCTCCAAGTACTGCCCTACATACATCTCATACATTTCCAACCTTCTCCCCACATTTGATTTACAGTCACCAGATAACTTATATTCCTCCATGGTAAACGCCATCCATGACTTCCACAACCGTTATGTTACAAGAGAACACAATAAAAGTCACCCTGAAGATCATACTTGGACATTGATCATTGTCCTCCAAGAGAAAGGAAGATGATGGCAGATGGTCTCTTTCCAGAGGCAACAAACACCTGACCATGTGCACCAGTACCAGATGTCAAGGACGATCTAATTGCCCTCCAGCAATATGTCCATATTGAATCCTAAGGGAAATTCACAGAGAGCATCAACCATCAGACGAGTGTTGGATCCATGAGGCATCTAATAAACAAGGTTGTCAGGAAAAAGCCCTATAGTGCTCTCCACCACAGCCCAACAGGGTACGCACAAGATGTTATTAATACATAGTATGAACAATCACCAACGTGCAACCTTCCGCACTTTTTCAAGATGCACTCTCCGTCTGGTGGCTGCAGTACTGAAGGTATATGAAGATGATAACGTGCTGATAACTTAGGATGAATTGTGACATGCTCTCATTAGGAACAAGGCAACTGTCCCCAGGGATGATGGCACCACTTACCCTGTCATTCGCCTACTCCTGAAAGCCTCTGTCAGCCCCCTGCTACAGCTCTAAAATCTTTGCTTCCTTAAGGGATATGTGCCTAATGCCTGGACCTCCAATATGATTGTGCCCATTCCGAAACCTGGTACTGACAAATTCAGACCAATAACCCTCACTTCCTGCTTCAGAAAGGTGCTCAAATGCAGCTTCCTTACCTGTCTCATGTTTCAGCTGGAGAACAAACTGACACCCAGACTGTATAGTTTCCTGCCACAAAAAAGTACACACCACTGTCCAATGGAACTCTATACTCTCCTCTTCCTCACCAGTGTTGTAGCATTCACTGGTCTTAAAAGTGCCTTTGATGTTGCAGAGTTATCATCCTTGATCAGCTGGTGGAATATGGTGTCTAAGGAAACATCTTGAGATGGATACTGGATTACATCCATAACAGAACCTTGTGAGTCCTTTTTATAGGCGCATGTAGCTCCTCCATGGCCTTCAAATTCGGCACTACACAAGGTGGTGTTCTAAGCCTGTTTCTTTAAATGTCCTTATGCACTGGCTTATCTCGCCTTCCCGATGTTCCTGGAACCACTGTTAACTGTTTCACTGATGATATCTGCATTCACTACAGCTCTCCAGAAGCTCTTCAGTGCTTCCTTCAGTCATTCTATCAGTCATCTTCCACTTGTGGCCTCATCCTATTCCCAGAAAGACGTAGAATCTTCTCTCCTCACAACCCAGGAAAGCCTCCAAAATTCATTGTAGGAAATAGTGTCATCTCCCTGTGCAGGCAGTACCTCTACCTGGGTGCACCTGTATGGATTACCCTTACCATACCTGTATGGGTGCATCCACACGTGTGCTCAAGCAAGTGTTGGGAACATGTAACCAACACAGTAACGAACACGCTGCATACATGTTGGGAGCAGCAGCGTTCAGATCATGTTGGCAACATCATGAAGTCTCAGCTACCTTGTATAGACACATTTATCCCATCACCTCTGCTTCCAGTGTTCGAAACTGCACTGAAACATTTTTTGCATACATCTGTCCAAATGCTGCTGCAAACACGTTCCCGAACATGTTGCCAGCTGTGTTGCCAACATATGTTTGAGCACACGTGTGGACGCACCCTTAGACAACCTGTTCATCCCATCATCTGAGACCTCCTAGATTGGCTGCAGCAGTGCTAAATTCCCCTCAAGTGGCTCATCAACAGTGTTGCTGGAATCTCTATCCCTCTGGCCAGATATATCTGCATTGTATTCATATGGTCAGTTGTCGATTACCTCTCCCCTGCTTTCAGTTAACTCCCGAAGACATCCTTAGAACCCATTCAAAATTTTCATAACAACGTAATGAGATACATTGTGGGCTGCCCTATTTCCACCAGAATAGTCAACATGCAAACTGAATTCAATCTCCCTCCCCCCATGTTGAGAGAATATATGCCAATTTCTCCCACTTAAGCGTCAAATGCCTTCCCTCTCCCAATTTTGTCTCTCATTATTATTTTGTTATCAGAACTTCACTTGACCCTGTTGCACCTCGGCCTCCACTTCGGCCCAGCATCTGCATTCTCATTAATACAACCTGTTTCATCCTACAACGACTTGATATTAATGTTCCCATAGCAGAAGTGGATCATGGTTCACCTCCCTGGAGAATTCCCCACCTTTATTCCTACCTCCAAGGCAGACATACCACTCCTCCAGAAACAACTAGCTCTGGAGACTGTCGCAAGAGTGTCCTCAGTTCCTGCACGCAACATCTCTACATCGACGGTTCCCCACAAGCAGATGAAACTGCTGGGTGTGTCATCTACTCACCTGATTTGGATCCATCGGAGGGAGGCTGGGTTGGCCACAGATTACCGAATTCATCTAGCTCTACCTACTGTGACCTACAGGGAGTCTTGCATGTAGTTAGTCTCCTCTTTCAGTGAAGACTGATTGGTGTAGTTATCTGTGACTCTCAATCTGCTCCTCAAGCCATCTCATCTCAAAACTCACATTTTTCTTTATGCAAGGAAAAAAGGAACCAAAGGCCAAGAGCCCACAAACCACTCCTTCCAAGAAAAAAAAAATACAAAGAGAGCCAAATTCAAGATCCTTTCATTTCCAGATGCCTGGACACACTGCGTTTGACCTACTGGAGATGATAGGAAGTAGGAAATACAGACAAAGGGAGACATTTCCAGAGCTGAGCTGTTGCATCAGAGAGCTGGACAGAAAAGGGATGAGAATTTGTTGATAGACGGGTGCTACGTGCCCATTGTAGACGTGGAGGGATGCAAGCAGACAGTTCAGAGGAGCAGTGACCATTGAAGTAGCAACAGAAAAGAGATAAAGCTGCAACAGTGCAGCGAAGGGACAGAGGTTGCAGGGTGCCAGTAAGAGGAGGAGAGTTAATGAGACTAAAAGCATTTGACTCCACCCTATTGAGAAGAGCTGTATGTGGGGAGCCTCCCCACATATGAGAGTTGTACTTCATACAGGGGTGAATAAAACCCGTGTATAAGGTCAACAACTGCCCAGGGGTAAAAGAGGTACGGAGTCGGCTTAGCACCCCTAATCTCTTGTACGAGATGTAATATGATCTTCCCAAGATAAGTCCTGAGTGAATGAAATCCCAAGCATGTTCAAGGATGATGTAGGATTGAGCTAGGTATTATTAAACATTAGTGGGTACTCCTGTGGAAGATTCTGTTGGGTTGATGGGTGTAAGAACTGAGTCTATGATGCATTAAAAACAGTAAGATTATTTTTACCCCAGTCAGAGATACTTATCAAGTCAGACTTTAGGTGTGCCATAGCCTCATCCCTTGTTTGTTGAAGTAACTGCTGAGATGGACGCTGCAGGAACCGAATCTAAAGGTGAAGGGTGAAATCATCAGTGTACGAGTGGATAAGGTTAGATGTACAACTTAGAAGGTCATTGATGAATATAAGAAAGAAAGTTGGTGATAGGACAGAGCCCTGAGGAACACCACTGTTGATAGATTTAGATGAACGATGGCCATCTACAACAGCGACTATAGAACGACTGGAAAGGAAGCTATAGATGAAGGCACAGATAGAGGGATAGAAACTGCAAGAGAGCAATTTGGAAATTAAGATTTAGGCCAAACTCGATCGAAAGCCTTCGAGATGTCAAGTGCAATGACAAAGCTTTCGCCAAAGTCCCGAAAGAAGGATGACCATGAGTCTGAAAGGTAGGTAAGTCACCACTTAATTCAACAAATCTTTCATCAGTTAGTTTCAGTTCATGAAATTCTTTTACCATACAGTTCTTGTGAATTCCTCTGCATGACGGAATTGCAGCAAGTGACACTGTTGACATCTTCATGAAAAATGTCTGTGGACTGCCTCTGCCTGATGATGCTACATCCTCCCTCCTGTGGTACAAAAAAGATAATATTCAGCCACTCTTCTCCCTACACTCCAGCACAGGAATGCTGAGTAGACTCAGAGCGTGTCCATCCAACACTACAACCACTTTCGTCTATCTCCTCCCAAGAATTGTCGACATGGACTTATGGGTCACAGTATTATGTTGTGTCTGGCTGACTTTGACTGGGAAATCTCCCTGTATGGCAAGTCTCTGAGGCTGGGGACGTGCCTCACTTCTCCTCCTGCAAACTATGTGACCGTCCTAATGCCAACAATCTTCAGCATTGCTTCCTTGAGTATCCCCCAGTTAGGGACCTACTGCCTCAGGGATAGTTCCTGACTGATATTTGTAATTCTCTATGCACAGACAATCGTTTAGATATAATTCTAGTGAGACATCCACACTTTCGTGGTTGCTAACTCCTATAGTGTAAACTCCAGTGTAACAAAACAGCATGCCCTGCAGGACACGAGTTCCTCTGTACATAATACTGGGCTTCATGGTCTTGGGACTTAGTATGTCGCCCCCTGGACGTAATAAATTGATTTAGAAAAATTATTTTTATTATTATTATTATTATTATTATTATCTGCAGTATAGCTAAACACCAAAATCCAGTATGGGGTGGTCGCTTGTCACTGAAGTAGTTGTTTTACGGGGTGAGGTACTAACCTTACACCAACCCACTTGTTGACATGTGGGGAACATGTAAGGGTTGGTTACGTGGTAACCACCAGGTGCTGTAAATAGTTTCCCCGCTTAAAGGAAACCATTTAGCTTGTCATTCAGTGTTAAGCTACCTGAAAATGAAAGAAAAGTAAGAAAAAATGACAGGACAGATGGGGGAAATAAGAAGAGAGGAGGACAGAGTGATAAAGCTGAAGAAAGAAGTCGACAACACTACATCAACTGCGTGGATGATGGTTGTGACGGCCTATAGCCTATAATAATAATAATAACAACAATAATAATAATAATAATAATAATAATAATAATAACTGGCAAACTCCATGTTGCCCTTACTGTATTGTTAGACGAATTTTCTTTCTGTAGTTTTGTATCCTTGTTTGTTTGTAGCAGGCACTTATACCCTTCAGAATTAACCGATTCTGACTAAACCTGGACACAATGACCACCCTATGACTTAGTTGTGTTTGCAAGGTTTTGGTTGCTAGGCAATTACTTGTTGCCTAGCAATGGCCGAAAAACCTCTTTTTTGTACTTTTCACGTTTTGAGCTGTAGAAGCGTTACTAATGGGTATAGAAAACTCTTATTTCCTAAGGCGTAATCTTGCGGTCATTCCCTATCGGAAGTGTTACATCCATTTTTTTCCCTCGCTATTCAACTTTTCGAGTGCCAACCCTGCAAAAATTGGCCTCAGCATCCCTAGCAGTCTTGTTCATTTGTGGCAGGCACTTCTACCCTTTAGAATTAACTGATTCTGACAAAACCTAGAAACAATGATCACCCTATGATGTCCGCAAGGTTTTGGCTGCTACAGAACATTTCGTTGCCTAGTGACAATCCGCTTAGTCCCTCCGTGGCCACAGGTCCAGAAATTTACGAAACCCAGTGGCCCGCCTTGGCAGAATTTTCTCAAATTTCTAATATCGATTTTTTTTTCCTTACCAAATTGAAGATATTATCTGGTGCACCTGGCAATGCAATTTTTAGCTTCCTTAACCAATCCTATACATTGCAATGAGCACCTAAATTTATGCAAAATGACTGTACACACCGGTGAACACATTCAGAGGAGAGAAAAAACATTGCACTAAGAAATATCCATATTTTCACCCCCCAAAAAAATTTCAGTGTGGTACTGAAATGGTCTGAAATAATTAGATATGTGTATTATGAACAAAATCATTTTATACATAATATGGGAGGCTTCATGATTTTTATTTTGCCCTTTTTTTATGTTTATTGTGTTTATGCACCTATCGAGCTATTTCTGTTGTCTGGGTGGTTTAGTTTCTATCCAATGGGAAGCGAGATAGGGTATTTTTAGACTCTAACCACAGGTACTCCTTTGTGTGTAGGCTGAACAGCAACGGCAGACTTAGAGCTGGCCATCTTCACCTACCGGCTTGTGATAATGACAGCAATAACAATGATAATATAAATAATAATAATAATAATAATAATAATAATAATAATAATAATCCATCATCATCATTCATCCATCATCCAATCCAACGTTCCCCCATGAGGAGCGTAGGAGCCCGGGGCTAGGCAGTTGGTCCTGACATTTAAGATGAGAGTGACCAACCTCACTCATCCCTGAGTGGCATTACGTGAGCAATAAACGCCAACCAACCCTTGGATACAAACCTTCACCGGCTCAATCCGATTGGAGCACAATAATTACCCACTACACCACCAGGCGCCAAAATTTAGTTATATGGTTACCACCAAGCATTGGAAATAGTTTCCTGGTGTACAGGAAACCATTTGGCTTGTCACACAGTTTAGTCACGCATAGGCAGAAGGAAGAGGAAAGAATGAAGGAATGAAAGACAGAAGAGTGAGTGTAAAGTCACCCGTAGGCAGAAGGACGAGGAAAGAATGAAGGAAAGAAAGATAAAAGAAGATGGAAGGAAAGATGGATGGAGGAGAGGACAGGCCAGACATCCGAGAGCAGCACTACATTGAGTGAGTGGATGGTGAGCGTCCCCACCTACCACATAATAATAATAATAATAATAATAATAATTATTATTATTATTATTATTATTATTATTATTATTATTTTGTTGGAAGTAGAGAATTTATTAACTGTTATGTCACCAAAGACCTTGTCCCAATGTCCAATCTTCGTTAAATTTTATAATGGGATTACTCTAACCTATTTTTTTTTTCTTTTCATGTTTGTACTATCCTGTACTAGAAGCTACCCTTCTTTCCATGACTGTCATGTTCCTGTTTGTACTGCAGTCATCTTCATCTCTTCCAACTAAATCCCTTCTCTGTACCTCACAATGACACTCTTTCTACTGCATTTTTGCACTCTAAATTCTTTCTTCTGTCTCACGACCATAAGTCCTGCTTAATACTTTATGTTAGTTTTCGTCCGCAGGTCAGACTTCGTCCTTGTCCTGTGTTTTCCTTTAATATCTTCCCTGTAACAGTTGTTCCTTGTAAGAATACTATAGTCCACATATCACACTTCCTTCATCAAACTTTTTTATTTTATTTTGAGCCCTCATTTGATATGTATATTCTCGTATGGCATTCACTATAGTAGGATTTTTTTTTTTTTTTTTTATTCGTTGGGATTTTTTTGTCCATTGCTGTGATTAACGTATGGAAAAATTACTTCATGAAATTAGGTTCAACACGAAACAAGGAAAACAGTGAAACTTGTTCGATGTGAAAACAGTGAAACCTGTTGAATGTGAAACTGACGAGAAGAAATTTCAACCTGTCGTTGGAGCTGGGGAAATCTGAGTGGGACTGCAATGAAAATGGGAAACCACATTGCCCACTCCACTTCTACCATACAGTGTTGATTTGTGTGAAGATGTGTGGACATCTAACTGGTTATGTGAATGTTATATAGTTATTATGAGACCTTATTCTCTCGCAGTGCTATTGTGATTCCTGCATATCCAGCTGTTATTAGTAGTATTAGTAGTAGTATAATTTTCTTATCATTCACTTATATCAATATTGTTTCTGAGTATTTTCCCTGATAACTAGTATACCCCTATTATTGGTATAATACACTTCCACATAATATTCTTATCATTTCCTTATAATATCAATGT
>NC_137033.1:34294837-34332337 GCF_032717465.1 Coenobita brevimanus | reverse complement strand
CAGGAGGGGCTACGAAGCAGGGGAAATAGGATGAAGGGAGTGAGCGAGCATTATCCTCTCCCTCCCTCTCTCTCTCTCTCTCTCTCTCTCTCTCTCTCTCTCTCTCTCTGACTTGGAGATGCGCAAATTACAGAATGGTATAAAATGAAAGCAGTGAAAAGAAACTGAACTCCCATTTCGACCGGCTTTGTCTGCCATATTAAAGTCACTACCACCCCTCCAGTTTATTCAGCTGGAAAAAGTCCTGTTCTGAATAGGACATACTAGTAGGGATTTTTGCAGTGAATAGCGTAAAATGAGATGACTCTACTCTGAGTTGTTGTTGTTGTTCTTGATCAGCATCCATCTGTCTGGCCGAGCAGTCCCAGTATCTGCAGGCAACAAATCGTTCCTGTAGGGCCGGCCCGTGCAGTGAACTGATGTTCCTTTGCAGCTGACAGTGCCTCGCCATAGCGAGGCGGGGACGCCACAGCGAGCCGCGAGGAAAAGTGTGGAGGTTTGGTTCTTGGGTGAATGTCACATTGGCGTCTCTCCTCCCAGTTAATAGGGGCACCATAGCAGGCTCCACTTCACCCGTCATCTGACTATATGGCTACCACCCAGCGTTACACATGGTTTCCTGAGTTACAGGACACTATTTGGTTGCCACTCAGTGTAGAGCTACCTGATGTGGAAAGATAGTAATAAAAAGTGCTAGGAAGGACAGGAATATATATGATGGGAGGAGGGAAGACACAAATGTAGAGTGAAAAGGGGAATGAAAGATGCAGGCATCACTACATCCAGTGAGTGAATGATAATTGCTACCACCTACCACCTTGTCTACACTGAGTGACAACCTTCCCCCCCAAATTTTCTGCACTGGCTGGTATCCATATCGTCATCAGATGGATTCCTGGTCGTCCAAGGGTGGTTGTGGTTTAATGCTCAAATAATGCCACTTCTGGCGAATGCCTGGTCACCTTTTTCTTTAACATTTGAACTGAAGAGCCTACCCCTGGGCACATGAGCACCTGATGTGGCACTGAACGACTGGACGATGGATGATGGGTATTGCTTTGTGTTATAATGTGCTAATTTCCTGTCTCTGTATTATCTATTCCTTTATTATCCCATTATGAGCTTAGCGGCCGTGGCTGGGGACATTTAACCCAGTCAGTCCGTTGACATTCTAAATATAAATGTTTACCTCCTCCTGGCAGGTATGTTTAGCTTGGGAAAAAAATTCGAACAGAAGATGATGGATATAACCTTCATTTATCTTTTTACTGTAACAGGTCTTTCTTATTCTGAATTAAAATCACTTGAAAGCAGCATGAATAAACCAGTAAAAGACCGAAATGAAGGTGTTAGGACGAAATTAACCAATGGCTTGGCCTAATTCTATGAAATAAGGTGAACCAATAAAAACAATATCATTAAACGTCGCAGACTAGGTTCCAGACTAACAGCCATATAGAATCGCCGTAAAGACGCAACTAAGGCGGCCTTCCCTCTGGTCCAAAACCCACCACGCTGCTGACTCCACAGGTTTAATCAAACTCTGGTCGTTTGTAGAGAAATAAATTGAATTCATGGTTTCCGTAGCGAATCCAAGCGAGCCGAATGAAGGCTCGCTTTTTTCTGTAATTCGAGAATGATATTGGGTATTAGTTTTATTGGATTAATTCGTGGTAGTGATATGATTAATCCTTCACCATTTATCCACAATATTAATTAATTTTTAGGAGTATGGGGAGGAATGTTTCAGAGACGCACACCATAAATCACATAGCCTGTTGAGAAATTTTCAGTTTGTTCTTCGTCTTCATCTAAGAGTTTCAGTCAATTTGCACTTAGCTTTCTTCACCTTTGGTTTATTAACAGTTAACAGTTTGAGTCCTTTAAAGAAGTGCATGATTATGGTGAGTAATGGTGCGACTGGTCACATCCAAGTACCATATTGGGTTTGTTTTCACCTGACGGAGCCGGATCACTCCAACTAAAAATTAAATTCGATAAGCCTTTGTAATGCGATAAAAATGAGTCTCCTTGGTTACTCTCCATATCGACCCATCGTTATGACTACAGTTTGACTATCGACTGAGCTGAATGAGGGTGGAAATATAGTGTGTGTCGCGTATTGGTATTTCAGCGTGTGTGAGTCAGTGCAGCACTCCCTCGTATATTCGTATCATATGGGATCGACGCCAGGGAGCCGCACATCCCAAGCGATCGACTGGACCGTGCTGGAAACGTGATATGGACGACTACAGGATGAAGCTTCGCAATATCTCAGCCTGATCTTACGTAGAAGAAGAGGAAGAAGAAATGAAGACGAAGACGAAGAAGAAGAAGCAGAGAAGGAGGAGGAGGAGGAGGATTAATGCCTACCGATTATCCTTGGGTTGATAAGGCAGGCAATCAACTTTTGCCAAGGCTCAGTTTTCCTCTAAAATACTGTATGACACATAACCATCCAGTTTACATTAATATCCTCATTTGTACCGCTGAGTGAACAGAAAGAAGAGGGAAACAGGCTTTATCCAACAGTCTAACCAGTTTGAACACAGAACTCAAGATCTTCTATAACAGTCTAGCGAGATAGATTTGCTATCACTGCATTACCAGGTCCCCATTACTAAGCGAATGACATCAGCAGTCCCCAAGTCTAAGATTCGAAAGCAAATAAGGAATGGTTATTTAAAGTGTTAGTAATTTATCCATAATATTCTGGTACATCTTAACACTCTTTTTGTAGTAATAATGTATACAGACTCTGACATTTTGCTTCAAGGTATGTTTGACTCTATCCTCAGTGTAGGAAAAGCTTACAGACAAATATGTCAGCAAAACTTACGGTATATTACGAGAGAAAAGAAAATGGTTTGGTCAACCTCACGGTCGCAGAGACGCAGTGTGACAGACTTTTAAAGTAATGTATCGTGGGAAGTGGTTAAAAAATTCAATTTTTTTCCTTGCCAAACCCAGACGATTTTATTCAGGTGAGCATGGAAAACTCACTTAATTCGACTGGTAAGCAACTGAGTTCCTTCGCATAGCTTCTCTCTCTCTCTCTCTCTCTCTCTCTCTCTCTCTCTCTCTCTCTCTCTCTCTCTCTCTCTCCAGACATTCCTTTCCGAGTTACGCATATTGTCATCCACTCTGCTTTTCTGGAAACTCTAACTTGCACATCACTTTCCTCATATAAACTTTTGGCAGTTCTCACCAAGTTTCCACAAATCCTATACATAATAAGCACCTTCCCACAACACACACTCTTCAGATCTGCCACACTGCACCTTTGAGCTTGTTGTTGTTGTTGTGGTTGTTATTGCCTGAGGTTTATCTGAATCGTGTACCCACTGGACTGCAGGTTGAAGTTGCCTCCTTTTCCGTCCATTGTCCTCATTTCAGGAGATACGGAGGGAGTTCAGGGACCTTTGTATAACCAGGAAGTTTAGCCGCCCAGTAATATCGCTGTCACCACATGAGGGCATCGCGCTTCAGTACCTCTGATTTTGTGAAGTTGACAAATGCCCTGTATTTACCATCGTAACCCTTTGAAGTCGAATACACCATTTCATATTATGCTTGCTACCACCAAGAAATCTTTGGACAGGGACTCTTTAGTTTAGTCTGTGCGCATTTAGAACTGAAATAGGGACTTTGATTTGTGAAGCAACGGCTGAGTGCCTAGTTTACATTAATATTTATTTGGCACTTTCCTTGCCAGTCACATACACTCCTGTCAGACCTCCTATCCCGCGTCCTAGAATTTGTGAAGTTAATAAACATATTTTTCTACTTGGTATAAATGTGGCTGACATGTTGTTGCTAATTTGCTTGGGCTCCTGTGACTGCATCTCACCTGATTATAATCAATTGATGTTAGCTGGAATAGAATGCTAGAGCTATCTCGACCACAGCAGAGTTAATGGTAGCAGTATTAACAGTCAGGTTCCTATGATACACGCAGCTGAATTTATTCGTATGGTGTAAGCAGGGACAGAACACGATATTTATCCCAACCAGATGATCGGTAAAGCCTGAGAGGAGTACAAGACGCTAGCATCGAAGTACTATTTTCCTAGAGCGACAATGCAACTCAAACGGAGGGAATGAAGTATTACCAGAAATGAGAACAAAGAGGCAGGATTAGCATGAATACATTGTACACATTCTAGTCTAAGCGGGCTTAATACTCATATCTCACTGTTTTGAGTGCAGAGTTGTAACAATAGATGAACACCTGAATATAACGCTGATCATGAAGAAGTGCTATGGAAATGATGTAGAGCTGTATCAGTATCTGTTTTGTTTAAACCGAAGGCCGACGTGAAATAAGCTGCTGAAAGAAGAAAATCTGGGACAAATTAAGGTGAGAAGAGTAGACCCAATCTGTTCTGTACTACTCACGAAGATCCTGTAGTGTATTAGTTCTGTCTGATCCTACGACAAACATCATATGGACCAGTGCAATTAAGAGGCAAGTCGAGTCATAACTATCGCTACACTTCACTGCGATAATTAAACAGTAAATAACGACGTTCGAAACCCAGCCCTGAGACCTTTGAAGACGAGCCAGCTTATCAGAATATTAAGTGTAAATGTTGTAACTGTTGGACTAAACATTCAAGCGATACTTTTGTCTGCAACTGTACCTGGAATAATTTCTTCATGATCGGAATAACTCAACGATTCAGTTACAGCTAACAACAGACGATTATATTCAGCTAAAAGTGAGAAATACTAACTGATGTGTTAATACTAGTAACGTGAACCTTTCTACTATCTGTGGCTTGCTTATGCTAAAAAAAAAAAAAATCACCAGGCAACAGCAAAAATAACCTATAAGACAATAAAGTATTAGAAGGGTTAATAACAAAAAAGTAAATAAAACTAAGAACTATTATTTGCCTACCATCATTTATCGTTTTTTTTTTTTTGCCCTAAATTGAAATGAACGTGAGTCCGGTCATCTGCTGAAGTTACTTTTCTCTTACAGACCACCATTCTTCTCCCGGGGAACAGGATGTGAATTGAGGGACGCGTTTATAACCAGGCAGTGGAGCCACCTGATCATATCGGTGCCACCGGGTGAAGGTGTCCCTCTCCAGCACCATTATTACAACTTACTTCATTACGTTAAATACATGGAGACGCAACAAACTACGCGCTGAACCATGCCTCTTGAATTAAATGACATACGGTATCATTGGTTTATTCTCGCTATCTTCGTACTACATTATTCAGCTCTCGAACTGTAGGATTCAGTTATGATTTTATTAACCCATTTCATTAACAACTGTATCTTTATCTTCCAGTTTACTAGCCTCACGTCCAGATGAGAACGAAGCCACGACGACAACGTGGGCGGATCCAGGGGTGTTGCCCTAGTTGCCCTGGCAACACCCCCGTGGATGGAAAAACAAACGTCTTATGCACAGGAATGGGTTGACAGACAGACAGACAGACAGACAGACAGACAGACAGACACTGCATAAAAAATCATTTTATAAAAATCGATCCTGCATATTCATTAATGGATGACGTGTGCAGTTTTCTAATGCGTTATCCAAATGAGGAATTATCCCTGTGAACCACAGTTGATCAAAACACATTTATTGGCTAAATGAATTAACTCATGTTTTATTACTTTTTGACATGGCAATGCAACAGATATTAATTTTTTATCTATTGAAATTTCTTCCATTATCATAGTACTTCAGGGTACCTCTTATTTCACACACACACACACATACACACACACACACACACACACACACACACACACATATATATATATATATATATATATATATATATATATATATATATATGGATCCTCTGTGGTACAGTGGCAGAGTGTGCGTCTCGTACACGGGTGAACCAGGGTTCGCGCCCCGCCAGGGTAATGTTCACCCGGCCACGTACTGCATTGGCGGACACAAGGGGTGCTGTGGTTGAACCAGTGTCGCTTACTATAAGTATACTTGCACCCAGTTGGCTTGCGCGGGCCGATTACACTTGGTTCGCAGACTACACACACATCCAAAGCCACTCCAACACTACATTTACACTTACAAGCACTTCTCACTCTATATACAATCTCTACCAGACAGCCTAAGCCACTTGGTAGAGATACATTGGCTGTATCATCCTGACTTCGGTCGGGATAGGCCGGTCCTGCAGTGGGTAGTCAAACGGCTGATGATATATATATATATATATATATATATATATATATATATAATCTGTAATGATTTTAGGCAGCTGGCCTCACTTCATTCTTCCTTACAAATCTCTGTATATGCTAAGATAAAGTGTATTAGAAATGCACTATTTGAACTCTACTTTTTTTTAATATGTATAAACACTGCATATCTTGCTTTTATTTGCCTATATGTACAGTTCATACATTTTTAATCATGGCGTAGTGTAGGGCAGGAGCCTTGAATTATTCCCGGATCAGCACCTGATTATAGGAGGTTCTTCCTAAGAAAAATATAATTTTCTGAAGAATGCAAGAATAAGCTATGAAACATATACATTTTTTTTTTAAAGGTTTAGCCATCACTACTTTCTCCCTAAGTGGGACAAATGTATCAGAGGTTCACCAACCAAGTGCTTAAATAGTGCCTGACTATTAGCCAAACACCGCCAATTTAACTATTTGCTAACTCTCTCCGAAGTGTCCTGGAATATTTATTTATTCATTTATTTATTTTTTTATTTTGCTGTGTGCATGCGTGTGGGTAATAATAATATAATAATAATAATAATAATAATAATAATATAATAATAATAATAATAATAATAATAATAATAATAATAATTCACGGTTTATTTAAGGCAAAGCAACATTAATGTTGAAAATATATTGTATATACCGGTAAAAGAATTAAAAACTAACATTAGTAAAAGGGGAGAACCGCCTCAAAAGTAAGTGTAACAGCCAAATTTACAAAGTGATAACTATGTTTAGTCAAGGAATTAGAACAAACAAACAAACAAAAATTCATTGTTGGTGTGTGTGTGGGGAGGGACGGAACCAGAAATGTGCTTCTCTCACTGCTGTTCGTTTTAAAATAATGGAAAAAGTGACAAAAAAAATCTTTCCAAAGGATAAAGTGTTTGTCGAAGAGCTCATGATGAAAACCAACTTTTATTTTACATGATTTATATAGTTGCTGGATTCTGGGAGGGAAAGGAACTTGATGATACAGTGGTTAGAACTACCTTGTATCGGTTTTATCAGCACGAGAAAACAAGGAGAGTTTTCGGTTACGTAATACGAACAAGAAGAGTAGGCAAGTCATTATACTTGTAAATTTTTTGGACATTAGTAGCCTAGCCTTGGGTTCTTACCAACAGGAATGGGCAAAACGGAACTGGTTGTTCCTATTTATCTGTTATCGAGCAAGAATAGGATATTGTGAACGAGATGGAGAAAGTGGGAGAGTATTTAGGGAAGGGCTGGGGTGTGTCTTGGGAGGAGGGATCGTTCCTAATCAAAGAACGATACACCTCGAGGTCTTTTAGTCTAGGCCACTCATCACAAGATGCAATGAAAGAAAAGCATCCGGGAGCAGAATGCCAATAGCCCGCCAGAATATCCTGTCGGCCAAGTCCAAGATTTTGGCTGTATCCTGATACCCTGCATGTTTCATGTTGATAGCTCAAGCCGTTCATGAGATATAATGGTCCTAAAGGCGAACGATAAAAACTGGTTGATCTTTGACAGCCATTTTGCTGACCTTCACCTTGACCCCGAGTGCTCATTCTCGACCTCGGTCGATTTTGGCCATATCTTGATACCCTGAAGGTTTCATATTGATAGCTCAAGCCGTTCATGGGATATAATGGGAACAGATACACACACACACACACACACACACACACACACACACACACACACAGAGGCGGGCAAAAAAATATCTCTCCGCCTTGTAAAAGGTGGACAATAATAATCAGGTACACAGTTAATATTACTGTCAATGATCAGGTTAATAAAAACAGAACGAAAAATTACGTATTTAGTGCGTGAAGAGCAAAAGATCGTATATTTTAAGCAACTTTCCTATATAACATTACTTAAATTATTGATTGTCCCATCACGACAACGTAAATTTATTTGGTAGTGTCATATATATATATATATATATATATATATATATATATATATATATATATATATATATATATATATATATATATATATATATATATATTTATATATATATATATATATATATATATATATATATATATATATATATATATATATATATATATATATATATATATATATATATATATATATATATATATATATATATATATATATATATTATCCATGATGGCAATGACAATTACTTTCTTTTGAAATATTCAGAGGTTGCTTCCTGGAAAAAAGATTTCTTTCTGAAGAGACTCAGATATTGCCTTGATCAATTTCTGTCACATTTCCACTGACCCTATCCTGTCTTTTGCAACTTCCTGACGAGCCTGTAGTGAAAAGAAAGTGAACGATTCTCACACTTCCATGTCTGAGATCATGGGTGCACATTGCCACCTTTGTCACCCTTCTGCCGATCCCTGAATTTTTACAATGACCTAATTTTATCAGCGTTTAACCTCATTTTAAGTAACTTTCAACTTACTTTTAGCAAATTCAACCTTACTTTGAGCACCATCTGACCTAAACTAACCTATACCTGACCCAAACACATCCACTGATCTTCCTTGCAGCAACACCGTTCTAAATCATGGCGAAGTTTCATTTAAGCAACCTAACCCCCGACAAGGATGTAACAAAAGATAAAGGGAACGTGTCGCACTAGTAAACCTTTGACATCCCATCACTTCACAGGGACCATGGCTTCATACAAACCCACTATGAACACCTCGACGATGACCCTATCATTAAAATTTGACAAAATTTGTTTGCATTTTTTATTTATATTACAATTGTGCGACTACTTATTTCATATGTAATATCAAGAGAAGAGTTAAACTAATATATAAATACTACTGCTACAAATACTATACTAATTACTACTACCACAATTAATACTACCATTACTACTATTGTTATGTCCGATTCTGGGCATAGATTTATAGATCCTACGCTAAGATCCAGCAGTCTTCCTATGTGCCACACCACATGTCATCACTGCGGCACTAGTATCCACTGTCAGTACTGAATACATGTTAGGTATTCGGGGAGGTTTTAATACATGTCGAGGAGTCAAATGCAAGAGCAGAAAAGTGTGCTTTAACGAAATTCAAATTACTAAACATTCTCAGCCCCCGCTTGGGACTGATGTCCAGTCCTTTCGGGCAACAATGAACTTCCCTGGCCATTCGACTACCACTTCTCTCCTACTCATCGTTCGACTATCAGCTTCCCCAGTACTAATTACTGTGACATTCTCTCTCTCTCTCTCTCTCTCTCTCTCTCTCTCTCTCTCTCTCTTACACTTCATCCAGAAATACAGATATTTCCCTTTAAAATCGACCATATTTGCCTATGCTTAACTGATATCTTGTCATGAAAGCTACCAACATCTCTGAAATAAACTGGAAAGAAAATAATCTTACGTACATGCCCTAGAAATGTATCATTTATTTATAACCGTAATGTTTGATGCATATCTCTCTGTATTGTTTAATAACGCCTTTCCCAACAATTTCAGGCCGCTATTTCTTATTCTCAGACGAGTACAACTGTCTGATGCGAAGAGAAAATTAAAAGTAACCCGATCAGGAGAGGTTTAATGAAGATTTTGTTAATTCATAGCTAGATAAAATCGTCTACAGACAACGAAAATTCTATGGTAGTAACCCTCAGACAAAAAGGGATAAAGGCTGCAATTGCTTGTTTGGCAAATGCAGACAAACAATATAATTAGTACTATGCCATATGCTGTGAGCTATAATTTCATCCATTCGTCCCATCCTTTGTCTAGTCCCGTACTGCCCCTTTAGTAAAAAGCTTTGCAGCCCCGAGACAGTGTGTGCAATGACCTCTGTTTTCACGCTGCCATGATCTTCTTTATGTAATCATTCCATCAATCAATCAGTCAATCTCTGTGGCTCTTATAATTTAAATTTTGTTGGAACTTCTTAACTCAGTAGATTGTCAGTCGCCAAGTTTTAGGTATCATGCCACTCACCCAACGAGGAAATTCAGTAAAATACGTTATTACTACTCAGATTGAAGTACAAGAAACTACATCCTGTGACGTACTTCTCAGTTTCTTTTGCTGCTTCCAGACGATTTTATTCATTTCAGGGGAGACCTTTTGCAGTGGAAGGGCAAATTCAGGCTATACCTAACTCTCCTGCTCGAAAAACACCCTTACGCAGAACAAAAACCGTCCAACGATAGTAGCAACAAAACGAAACCTTCCTCGTTTCCTGAAGTTGGGCCGCTTGCAAGGGGAAGCATAAAATCGGAAATGTTTTACAGGAAGAATAATTAAAGGCATGAATATAAATTAACTCAGTCAGAATTTTTCACTGCACAGGAGAGATCAAAGCCTCGCCTGGTGATCACAGTGGCGGGGGAGATGGTCACAGGACTTTCTGACTCAACTAAGTTTCTACAATATAAGTTTCGTAAAAGATTTCCTGTTATCTACTCATCTATAGGTATCCCCAAACCTTTTTTGGCCCATTTGCAGCATGGACAACAGAGGCTTGGCTACTCGGTCCAGACACTGAATGCAAAAGTGACCAGTTTTTACATTTTCTTAAAATGTATCCTACTCTGTCAGACCGTGACATAAAAATACAAGAAAACGTAGCCAGTTACCACAAAAAATAAGTTTTAAAATTCTTGGTAACACACTGGGCTCACTTGAATGATAATGACGCAGATAAAGAATACAAAAAAATAAAATAAAATAAAAAATAAAACGTATGCAAGGAATAACGATTCAAATTGCTCTGAATCTTCTGGCATTTCGCTGAGACTAAAACTTTGTTTAGTAAGGACCACAGAATTACCTATTCTGTATTATTCCCCCCATACCGACACACATGGCCTTCGGGAAGCAAATGCACATCTCATGGGGAAAATGACCATAACAACGTGTGGAAGAGTCTGGCATTTCCTGGAGAGTTGATAACATTTAGCAAAACTATGAAACTTGCTCTCATACACTCTCATACCAATACACATGGCTTCTAAGATGCAAATACTGAAGCTACAGAGAATACAGAACAAAACACCGGTATTCGTTACTTAATATACGTATTCCAATACCACCCATACACTTTGGGCACAGGAAAGCAACATTCTCGATTAAATAGCACTTTCTTAACCCCTAAACCGCGGGGTTGTTTTTGCCTGACTTGCATGTCTCGCGGGCATATTCGGGCTCCGACAGACTCTCAAAAAATATTTCCCAAAAATCAGTTATTAGTCCTAGAATATTATAATTAAATATGCTTATGGCACATATCTTCAGCTTTCTCCTGGGATGTTTGTTGAGCCTTCGTCGAGTACCGTAGGACTTGTGGAGACCTCTGAAGTTGGGTAACGAAGTCTCCACTTTACACTTCCTGACAACCCGTAATATGATTACCACAGCCTGATATTATAACTAGAAACACTATTCTATGATTCTCAAATAGTTTGGAATTAATACTCCCCCCAAAAAAAAACACTGTAAAAGCAATGAAAATTACGAGTGTGTATGACCTTCCCACTCGTGATCGTTCGCCGCTGGTGTTCTGTCATTTATTATTCATAAAAACACTCACAGTTTATATTTCTATTACTGTATAACACTTATATATATCTACAGTCTTTATCCATAAGTTTCCTTCAGTAATAGTAGTTTATTGTCACTGTAGCATTCAATTTCTCTTTCAGTAAAATACGTAGCATTCACTTTCTCGTCCTGTATACTAGCACTGAGAGTGAATCCGTCACTTTCATTTTAACTTTCATAACTCATAGTATTCATACATGCTAGAGTGAAACTTTCACTTTCATTACTCCTAGTATACAGTATATAGCCTACTCGTATTCTTATATTACTACTCATTTACATTTCTATTTACATTCTCTATTTTATTTACGTTATTTACATTCTCTATTTTATTTACATTATTTACATTTCCATTTTATTTACACTGTGTTATGCAGTCACTTGCAGTAACTTATAAAACTATTTTCCACTGTTCACTTATATTTACATTCATAGCTTTCACTTGCTGTTTACACATTATTTACATTTCCACTTGCACTATTTTATTCACCAGATAGATCGTAGTCACTGTCTGTCATTTTCATTGACAAATTAGCCAGTTCACGTTCCTCAGCAGTCACAGTCTTTTACCTCTTTCCACACGAGGTTTAGTAGGGGGTAGAGGTCACAGGGCCCTTTGCATGGGGCTAAAAAGTGGCAGAATTGGGCAGGCACGAATCCGACGTGCTTTCACCTTGAAAGACGACAGTAAACTGAATAAAGTGTGGTGGGTGGCCTGCCTAGGGGGAGTGCAATGCTGCCAATGTCAGCAGGTGAAAGCTGCTAATATATACGCTATAAAATGATTGGCAGGAAATCTAGACAATACATAATAAATTACGTAGTTCCAGGTGAATGTAAATATCACTTAGGCTTCTCCCTTCCTTATATATATTTTTATTATGAGAATAGATCATACGGCATATTTCAAGGGGAAATAAACAGCGAAAATTAGCGAACGAGTGCACGTGAGGTGTTGTCAGGTGATAATTAGCCAATTCCACGTGTATGGCACTATCACTTACCTTATTTCTTTCTTGTATATATTATTTGGTAGAAGAATAAGGCATAGGGCTTATTTCAATGGATGAAATTAGTGGAAAATTCCAGGGAAGATTTACTTAGCGTAGCACGGCAGGGCAGGCGAGAGGAGAGGGTAATGGAGGGGAGGTAGGGAGGGGAGTCAAGAACGGGGAGAAATGGCTAAATTGTCAACAATGGATGGGAGTACAGATGAGATTAGGAGTGCTGACTAGTGTTGGACATTGGCAGTACTGATAGATGATACAAGCCATCACTTGAAAGCCCAGGCGAATTCAAAATAACACAGAATCACAAAAGTGACGCCCCGCGGTATGATCCCTTGCTCCTAAGTGTCATGAAAGTGACGCTCGGCCACAATGGATCATACTGCGGGGTGTCACTTTTGTGATTCTGTGTTATTTTGAATTATCCCGGGCTCTCCAGTGGTGGCTTGTATCATCTATCAGTACTGCCAATGTCCAACATTAGTCAGCACTCCAAATCTCATCTGTACTCCCATCCATTGTTGACATTTTAGCGATTTTACCCCCTTCGTGACTCCCCTCCCTACCTGCCCTCCATTACCCTGTCCTCTCACCTCCCACGCCGCACTGCGCTACGCAAATTTCCCCTGGATTTTTCCACAGATTTCATCCATTGAAATAAGCCCTATGCCCTATACTTATACAAAATAATATATACAAAAAAAAAAATAAGGTAAGTGATAGTGTTATACACCAGAAATTGGTTAATTATCACCTGACAACACCTCATGTGCATTCATTCGCTACATTACCACGGTAATTTCCCCTTTGAATTATGCCTTGTAATTGATGTCTGTAATAAAAACATATATCAGAAAGGAAGGGAAAAGCCTAAGTGACATTTACATTCACCTGGAACTACCTATTTCTTTATGTATTGCTGAGATTTTCTACCTATAAAAAATTAGCATGTAAGTTAGCAGCAGTCAGCCTCAGTGTCATTGTCAACCCTTGCCTTCTCAGATAAGCTGCGGCAATTAGTTCCTTGTCCTCCGCTGTAGTGAAACCATGTCGCACTCGCACCCCGCCATTCCTGCCGCTTCTGCGCCCATTGCAAAGGGCCCCGTGACCTCTACCCCTAAGAAAAGTAGTGAGGGAAGCAGGAAAGGACTTAGTGACTCTGCAGTGGCACGTGCACTTGCAGAATTGTCCATGGTGATGATGGACAGTGATTCTGACGATTCAGGTGAATCGTGTGATGAGCCGGGTGAGGTAATCGTGCCAGAAAGTGCTAGTACGAGTGCTTCAGTGTTGGAAGTAGTCTCTAGCTCCAAGGGAAAGGAGCTGTTAGTGCAGCAAGGCAAGGAATTTGGGAAGGGAGTGAAAAGGCGGTGTGTTAGCCCCAGAACAATGCCCCCGCGTGACCCAGCCCGCCATGAGTCCCGAGTGCATTCACCTCCCCGTTCCCCAAGCCCCACTTCACTCATTTCTTCCTCATCGTCGGCTGAGTTATCTCCGGAGTCTTCGTCATCGGAGTACTAGCATCAACAGTGAAGGCAGGCCGTAGAGGAAGAGGTAAATCCAGGACTTTGAAAAGTAGTGTTGTTAGTAGGGTAAGGGCTGCTAGAGCTGTACGGCAACCCAGGGTCAGTGCAAGTGACCATGAACGAGATAAATCTGCCTCACAGCCAACCACCACCACCACCACCACCACCACCACCCACCCTACACCGCCACGACAGGAAATCCTGGTCGCCTTTGCGTGGACGGAAGTGTCAGATTTTGTGCCTGAAAATTTAGTATTTGATGAGAGCTCCTCAGGAGTTCAGCCTGGCTTCACTATTGACGATAATGCTGAGTGTGTGGACTACCTTGTGGCCTTCCTAGATGACGAAGTCATGCAGCACATATGTGATGAGACCAACAGGTATGAATCACAACGTGCTGCAAGTGGTACAGGTGCAGCCAAGATGCAACAGTGGTCCATGCTGGGAGTGCAGGAGCTGTATGTGTTCTTTGCCCTCATGCTTCTCATGCCACACTCCAAGAAGCATGAGTTGGAAGAATACTGGTCCATGGACCCCTTACTACCCTCACCCACCTTCAATAAGTACATGGCCAGAGATCGCTTCCGGAACATCATGGGAAACCTGCACTTTGCCAACAACGATGTACCTTCCCAAACCGACCCACTCTGGAAGATCCGGGAGATTCTGAGCAGAATGAACGATAAGTTTATGTCATTCTTCCACCCCTTTCAGAAGGTTATCATTGACGAATCCTTGGTTTTGTTCAGAGGACGTCTTTGGTTTGTTCAGTACATTCCAAGCAAACGCCATCGCTTTGGAATTAAGTTCTTTGTACTGTGCGACTGTAAGACGGGGTACATCCTTGACTTCGTCATTTATTCAGCCAGCACTGTCGATCTGGATAAAACACACCCCCTTGGCTTCTCAGGCTGTGAAGTGAAAGTGCTCCTTGAAAAGTATTTTGGTGGGAATCATGTGCTGTATTCAGACAACTACTATACAGCACCGAAACTTGCCAAATACCTTTCTGAGCACGGCATTGGCTCCTGCGGCACTGTCAAAAGTAATCGTGCCCACTTCCCCAAATTCACAGAGGCAGGAACCTCGCAGCAAGGAGACGTGCACCTATGCAAGTCTGAGAAGATGCTGGCAATACGGTGGCATGACAAGAGGGTCGTGCACATGCTCACCACCGTACATAAGGGGGAGATGACAGACAGTGGGAAGGTCGACCGTAGGACAGGCGAACCTGTGATGAAACCTGATGCTGTGTTGGACTATAATATCAACATGCGGCTGGTGGACAAGTCCGACATGATGATTGGCGAGATCGACTGCCTCAGGAAGAATACTAGGTGGTACAGGAAAGTTTTTCTGCATCTCATAGATATGACGATGCTGAACGCCTTCATCCTGTACAAGATGAAGGTCAAGCCACCCAAGTCCTTCTCCCTGAGGTTGTTCGCCAGGACTTGTGTCCAGCAGCTGCTGGAAAGATATGGTAGGGTGACAGCAGCAACTCCAAGGCGCCATCCAGTAACACTTCCCGACCAACTTGAGCAGAGGGCGTATATGGATCGGCACAGACTTGAGCTTATGCCTGCCACAGGGAAAAGGAAGGCTGCGATTCGCAGGTGTCAGGTGTGTGCACATACCACCCGCCGCACACCTGAGCACAAACGCACGTCTTGGCAGTGCGCTGAGTGCCAGGTTCCCCTCTGTGTTACCTGCTTCTTTGATTACCGCAGCCAGAAGCAGTTCTAACAGTGCAAGTGTGAAAGGAGAATAATGTGAAAATAATGTGTAAGTAATGTGTAAATAGCAAGTGAAAGCAATGGATGTTCAGTACATATGATTGAACAGTGTATTATAGTTTTATCTTACTGAAAGTGACAGTGAATAACATAGTGTAAGTAAAATAGAAGGGTAAATATTGAAAATAGAATAGAAAATGTAAATAGTAATGTAAGTAATTAGTAATATAAGAATATGAGTACAAATAATTTATGTTATAACAGTGAAAGTGAATCCGTGGCTCTCTATGTATTTTACTGAATGAAAAATTGAATGACTTCAGTGACAATAAACTAATACTACTGAAGGAAACTTATGGAGAAAGACTCCAGATACATATAAGTGTGATATAGTAATAGAAATATAAAGTGTGAGGGGTTTCATGAATAATAAATGACAAAGTACCAAGAGCGAACTAGCGCAAGTGCGACGATCAGACGTGCTCGTAATTTCCATTGCTTTCACAGTGTTTTTTTTTTGGAGTATGGATCCCAAACTACTTGAAAATCATAGAGTAGTGTTTATAGTGTTAATATCTGGCTGTGGTAATCATATTACGGGTTGTCGGGAAGTGTAAAGTGGAGACGTCGTTACCCAACTTCAGAGGTCTCCACAAGTCCTACGGTAATGGACGAAGGCTCAACAAACATTCCAGGAGAAAGCTGATGGTATGTGCCATAAGCATATGTAATTTTAATATTCTAGGACTAATAACTGATTTTTGGCAAATATTTTTTGAGAGTGTCGGAGCACAAATAACCTCACGGGACACGCAAAACATTGGTAAACATGCCCGCGGTGTAGGGGTTAAGGAGACAGACATGCATTTGGGAGTATCATGAAAATGACGAAGATAGTGAACTTCATTCACATCCAGGACCTTAAAAAGGCACGAACGTGCATCACAGCTGGTTCCTGGAAACCTCAAAACAATGGGCGAACCACAGCATATAAACGGAACTACTGATTATATACACCAACCCAGAGTTTAGCTCAGCATTTAGCACTTTAAAGCACAAACAACACAGTATATGGAGATACACACACACACACACACACACACATACACACACACACACACACACACACACACACACACACACACACACACACACAGCAACAAATTAAACATCTTAAATTATAAAATTAACGTACAGCTACGCTTCAATGCGAATCTTTCCTTCCTCCCCACTGGCCCTTCTCTCATAAACTCCTTTCTCTCTTCTCACTAAACTCATAATGAGGAGAGAGAGAGAGAGAGAGAGAGAAATCGAATAGAATCCAATGTGCGAACTAACTGGATAAATGTTTCATTACCTTTGATTTACACTGCAGTTTAAAATAGTTACATTTGACTCGCCATCGCAAAAGCAGATTACGTCAGGATCCTGCAGTATGTACAGTACACTACTGCATTTCCTAAACTGATATTTATTCTTACGCAAGTATGTTTTGGACGTAGCGTGATGCGTTCCACTGATTAATTGGTAGAAAATTAACTTCTTCATAATAGTTCCCATTTACTCAACTTGGGGAAGACTTACAAGTACGTATTTGTTTCACTATAGCGTGGCCTAAAACTGCCTCCCCTCCTTGAATGCCAAGTTGTTAAGAACGAGTTATCCCTTGATTATTATGCTAGTCATGCAGAAGTGCAATGGAATGGATGTAGAGCTGTAGCGTTATCATTTTCGACAGTTGAGTTACGTGATTAAAGCTGGAAAAGGACTAAAATCTGGGGTATACTAAAGTGCAAGGACTGTAATAATTAAAATTCCCATTTGTGCTGTCTTCACGTGTGGCTGTTTGTTGCCTTCTCTTTTATTTTTCCACCATCGCAATCACTATCATTACTAACAAGTGCTTGTTGGCCCTTCGGGCCTTCTCTCACTTGCTCCTGCGGAGGGCTCTCGCGCTGCGCGCTCGCTTCTCGTGCTTTGCACGCGTTTCCTTGTGCTTCTCCCTCGTTTCCTTGCGCTTCGCGCGCGCTTTGCAATCATTTCAGGAAATCTGAGTCTCGTTTATGCTCTGTTCTAGTTTAACGTTGTCACTATCGGCCGTCAAGGCGACATCGTAGGGCCCATGATGGTCCGTTTATGTGCTGTTCTAGTCTAACGCTGTCACTTGGATTTTTTGCAGTTAACCAATTGACTGTGTTATTTGCAGCTTTGGGAATGGAACCCAAGTTGTCCGAACGCAAGTCCGAGATATTAACCACTTGGCCACGGCAACCGACCGGGCGCTGGGAGCGGCGTTTTTTGGTCAAAGTTTGATCGCTCATTAAATATAGTAAAAGTTTTTCGATCGTAATGGGACCAAGTTCTTTCACATCAGCGAATTTTTTGCGATTTTTTTTGTCAATTTTGGTGCGATTTGAATGTGTAGGTTCGGCTGCCCAAAACACACACACACACACACACACACGGCTACTGCTATAGTATATTAGATACTGTCAATAACACTACCAATACAGTCCAATATTTCTATCACCTTCATGGCTTCAGTTACTGGTTCCACTACTGCACTACAAGTAATACCGTCACTACTTCCAATGTCACTACATCAAACCACACTAGTACCACCGCCACTGGTATTTTATTATGTAGCTATCTATTGCCTTGAATTCCACTCTAACACAATCGCTTTGTGATGGTTTTAGGGTGGAGTTACCTCTAGGTCCATCTAGGGTGGAACTGCCTCACTACCTTCATCACCACTGCCATCACAACTAAAACAATGATAACCACCACTGCTGCTACTACTACCAGTCACATACCACCATCCTCCTCCAGGAGCTACTACCACTACTACCACAATCCCACACCACTATAACAACAACTTCCACTGCTGTTAACATTACCCACAGCAACCACATCAACCAAAACTACCAGCACCGTTCCAACAACCACCCTCTCGGAACAGGGTGTGTGGCTGTACAAACAAATGCTAATTGCTCCATAGTCAGGTGTAAAAATAATGTGGTAAAAGTACTCTCTCTCTCTCTCTCTCTCTCTGTATGCTTATATAGGGGATACGGATGCACAGTTTCTTCAATGCAGCGACATTTTTTTCCCTCTCGTTACCTACAAACTATTTTATTCGGTTTCAATCAGGTCACTCCTTTCCAGTTTTCTCTGCCCTATTCAGACGATTTTCTTCAAGATCTGAGAGACTTTTCAAACTGAAGGGATTTGATATAGCCTCATTTTTCATCACTACTAGAAATCTAAGTTGAATAAAATGGTCCTTACTGCATGGAAGAATAATGTAAACAGTAATGGAGTAGAGGTGTTAACATTTCATCTGCTCTGCTTCTCACTCTCTTCTGACGGCTAATATTCCTAAGAGAAAGGTGTTACATGTTTCCTATCTAAAAATAATATTGTTTGATATGAAGCGTCTGAGAGGAAAGTATGTATGTCCTAAATGTGAAGGAGTTGCAGTGGATTAATAGGCAATTTTTTCCTACTGACTGTAAAATGCATCAGAAAGCAAAGTGACGGACATTCCCTCAGTGTATAATGGGCCCACTGGAATCGAAGGCGAATTTTTGTCGCTGACTGTATTCCAGTTGTTAAAGTCTATTAAGGAAATTATTGGTTCCATTGTTTGAAGGAGGCAGCCGCGGGAAATAAACTGGCTCTTTAAAATTACTATTTCTTCTCGAAAAGTGTTAGAAAAAGATACTTAAAGGATTTCGTCTTTGTTAATACACTAACATCTTATATTATTCACCCTTGTTACCTCAAGCCGATAATAATTCTTATTCCTGGATATTCCGCTCAGTGGTAGGTAATAAAGCCTCACTTAACCCACTCACATCGTGCATTTCATCCCTTTTGATTAAAATTGTCTAAAGGTAGCGATAATATAATTATGTAAACAGGTAATGTGAAGTACGCCATGAATGAAAAATATTTGTGAGGAATATATACGAGTATATAACTTATAAGCTGATTTTTTCCACAGAATGAAATAAACAATACTGCATTGTGGAAATTAGATTATAAACAAAATTATATTAACACCAATATACAGTAGGTACCGCCGGACTGAATATACTCAAGTATTTTAGGTACATTATAGAAGGGTATTCTTTGCTTGGCGTGTATGCTACTATGAGGAGTATCCTGATATAGTTGGCAATGAAAAGCACGTTTCTCTTAACCAGTAGATATCCCCAACCTCTTTCAGTTCAATTAAAGGCCATATGTAGTTAGAATGAAGGCTTCATCTGACGAGTAGCCAAGGATACTCAGTCTTACCTGAGGGCCTCCTCAGTAAGACTTACCGAATTTCATGCAATAGCAACATTGTATTCACGCTGGAGGGGCTCAGTCCCATCAGATGAGAATGCAAACACTATAGAAAAGTGTATGTGGATAAGATGGAGGGAGAGAGATGGACAGGGAGGTTGAGCATGGCGTTTAAGGACAGAGGAGACAGGCACCGATATATGACAGAGAATTGTGTGGGATGCATGATGGAACGCCTAATGAGATTGAGGACGAAGTGCAGGCAAACCCTTCATGACCACCTCCTCTGAGATTAAGGTCCCTGGCTATAGATACAGAGAGAGAGAGAGAGAGAGAGAGAGAGAGAGAGATTCATTAGCAATGTAGAATATAACTTGAGAAACATTACAGTACTCACTGTCAAAGCCATGTCAGTAATGTGAGGTGGCAGCGGTTTTAAAATCCCTTTGTTAAATAAGGAGGGAGATCCCTGGCGCAGCTCTCACAGTATCGAGCGATGTCAAGGAAGGAAGATGGAGCAGATGTCTTCTGTGTTTTTTCTCCCCAATGTGGGCCGGGTTAGTTCAGTTCTCTCGCTTGGTGTCATATCTCATATAGTGTCATTTCTTGCATGGTGGGGTTAAATTGTGTATTAAGTATTATGGTATCATGTAACTCATAGTGTCATTTGTTATTTGTTGTCACATTTCTTATCACTTAATATGGTGTCAAATATGCGTCATATCTAATATGATGGTAAATAAGTGGAACTTTTCGTATGGTGTCGCTTCTTGCGTATTATAATTTCGGTCACTGAGCAACTCTGTGGTGCCAGTTACGTTTTACTTCCGTCCCTGGTAGGGTCACTTTCACTCACCGTTGTCAGTATACCGATTTTATGACTAGATGAACATAGGCTGCCTCTCATTCAGTTATTTATTTTTTCTTTTTTGAGATCTTTACCAGATTTTCCTATAGTTTTAGAATTTTACTATGTCTTGAAGATTTTGTTACAGATTCTCTTGCTCAGTGATGTTTTAGCACTATCTAAAAATTTCGTAATGGTCACAGTATCAATTCTTTCAGGCTCCTATGACTCACCTGTAGTTGATTCAAATCTTCTCAAGACAGATTGAATATAATACCATAGAAAACACAGCTGTGCCAGGGCAAGATATCTTCGTTTTCATTTAGTGACATTTTTCTCGAGATCTTTAACATGTTTTAGCGACTTTAGCAATTTTGGCCTGTGTTGAGGACTTTTTACAGCTCTTAACATCTTCGCAGGGCCGTTCATACCACTATAGCCTAATTGATCTGATTTGCAGAGACGAGTCTTCAGCCCCTCAAAGATGGCAGCTGATTGGTTGTCAGAGCGTTTTCGTTATTAATGGCGCAAATTATTTTGTTTAATATATTGGTTTCAATAACCATTTGTTGATAAGAATGCCCAAATGAATTGTTATAGACAGTATAGTTATTTGCATACAATAAATAAAAAACGGGGCCTTAATAAGTTCATCAGATGGCTTTGATACGAGTGAAATTATGAATTCTCGGAACAAAACAAGTCCATACAAAGTGTTACGAGTACCTTGATTTGTTTTCTCTTGTTCAGGCAAATTAAGGCAAATTATGTCATTATTGCGACTTTATGTAAAGTATTAATTAGTAAAAGCATCGGAATTCCAATGAAAAGTGACTGGTTAACACGGGTGAAGAAGCTGTGTGTTACTGCCATTTTTAAATATCCCGCAGCCCATTTAGTATCACAGCTCTGATATAAGTTGTAACAATATATTCGAAATTGAAAAGATGGAAAACTTACTGATGATGCGAAACTAGAGAGCATACAAACTGATGCGACAGCAAAACACTCTCAAGTAAATTTGAATATTCGTCTGCTTATACTTAGTCAAGTGGGACATCTCATGAGCGGCCTAGCCCTCGCTCCCAGTCTATAATTCCTTAAAATTCAGGGAATATGTTATATTTCACTGCAGTTCCGATGTTTTACTAGGTTATATTTTACAAACTATCACTATAATGACATAATGTACCTTAATTTGCCTGAACATGAGAAAAAAAAAAAAATCAAGGTACTTGTAAAACTTTACCTTGACGTGTTTCCGAGATTTAAAAATTTCCGAGAACAAAAAAAATTCACGCGTATCTAGGCCATCTGATAAACTCAGTAAGGCCCCGTTGTTAAATTAATGTATGCAAATAACTATACCGGTATATAATATATTATTTGGGCATTCTCGTCATCAAACGGTTGCTGAAACCCGTATATAATAATAATTTGAAAGGCGTCACTAATAATGAATACATCTGGACAACTAATCAGCTGCCAGCTTTCAAAAGCTTAATGCTCGTCTTTTTGCGGATCAGATGAAATAAAGATATAGGCGAACAAGCGACCGCCTAGGGAGGCATTGACTACGGGGTACCAATTCCGTCAAATAGGACAATATTCGTGTAAATTCCTTTAGATTAAGCATCCTTTAGGTGCGACAACAACAAGCATTTTCCGGAAAAGGTTTGCATATCTTCCAAGCCTTAAGTGTATTAGAAATCAATGGAGGCGAGGACATCATCACATTCGCCTAGGGCATCAGATTCTTTTGAACCGGCACTGTACTTTTTTTTTTTTTTTTTTTTTTTGAGAACAAGGCAAAAGAGATTTTATGAAACGAGAACATCTGTTGGAGCCACCCTGTCCGTCTCTGTCAATAAAGATTTTGAGAAATGACGTGCATCACTTCTTTAGATTTTAACGACGCTATCGATCCCACACCACATCAGACCACATCACACATTATAATAGACCTTACCGCTCTCACAGAAAACCACACAAAATCACTCTCATATACCACACCACACACCACCAAAAGCAAGATTCACACCTGCTCGTGGGAAGCTTGTCTCCATGTAACATCAGCAGATAGGCAGTCCTTTCTCTGCCTCCACCTTCACTTTTCACTCCTACATTACAGGGACGTCTTTTTCGCTTTGCTTTATCCACCACCTGACTAATATATTTAGCTTTGGGGAGACATCACAGCGCAGGAGCTCCTTAGGTCGTTCCTTACCCCTCCACTGAATGAGGTTTCCTAAGGTTAAATATTATCGACTCGAGCAGAATATAATGAAAAATATGTTATCCGACGATTAGATGCTATAAGAGTAGAAAAGTTGCTTAAGGCAAAGGATGAGAGGAAAGCTGAAAGATAAAAGTTTGTGAATAAGGGTGCAACTAGATTCTCTTAAAAATCAAGTGAGTGAAAGGTGTAAGAATGCATTCAGCGCTTTGCGTGACGTGTGTTAGAGGGAGGACGTGAGTGATATGGAGTATGAGAGGTCCAGCAGCAGTGTGGGTGGTGTCTGACCATCCTGACAGGCCACTGGGGCTACACGAGTTAAAGGTTTCACTACGGTAGTCTCTTTTCTTCTCTCGCACTTTCCTATACCAGTTTTTCTATATTGTGTTGTGTTCCTTCTCTTTTTTCTTGCCGGTTTCGGCTGGATGGGGAGTGCCTTAATTGAAATCCTTGTTTTTTTACCCGTCCCTGCCCCGGAGGGGCTCGGGGACGGGTATTATTTTCACTCGGTTTGTCTGTCTGTTTGTTTGTTTGTCAGTCTGTCCTTTAACAACTTTACGCGAAAACTACTAGTGCGAATATGACTAAAATTACAGGGATGATGGGCTATGACCTTCTGATCATCTCATAAAATTTTAGGCCAATTTGGGCCAAGGTCCAGGCTGTAAGCCCAAAAAAGGTTTAATAACGGGGACGGGTAACACTCGTTTTTTTTCGCAATAGCTCCTTTGAAGTTCGTCATTTCGACATGAAACCAAAACGAAAAGGGACATCTTTCAAATCTGCATCCTATAACATACCTCATTATATCAGGGGGGTCACCCTCAAGTTAGCGGTGGGAAAATCAATGTTAGGTGAGCTGGGTCTAAAATTTCGAATGGGCATAACATCGTCAATTTTCACCCGATTTACTCCAAATTTGATATGTGACATCTTTGACTAGATATCCTGTTGTGTTTATACGTCAGCACTAAAATGACTGCCGGGGACGGGTTTGCTGTACCTTGGCACCGCTCCTTGTTCTATTACTTTAGTCACTGTTGTAGGAGCTGCCTAGCAAGGGCCAAGTGGCATACTGCAGCAAGACTTTCTTCTGTTGTTATATTCTCAAGTCACCTGAAACTCCCGAATCTAGTATTAATGTAATTTTGTTTCGCAACTTTACTTCATACTTTTTGGACATTTTTAGAAAGTGGGAAGTTTCAAATTTAATGTGGTCCAGTAATTAGTAAAAACACTTTTGTTTAATCATATTTCCTTATCTATCTATCTATCTATCTATTGCCAGACGCCTCAATCCCGTTTGGGGTGGCCACAAACAAATCGCCTCCAAGTCGCCCTGTCCGCCGCCATTTCACTCCCCTGCTCCCAACTCACACCCCCCTCTCTCATATACCTCTCCACCCCATCTCTCCATCTCATTTCCTTATCACGACGAAAAAATATATTAATCTTACTCCTGGCGTCAGCAACTGATTTCATTAACCTATGATTAACTTCTCACAGTGAAGAGTATATGAAGGTTTTTTTTTAACCTCTGTAGTTCGAAAACTCTATTCTGGGCTGAATAAAACCATCTACAGGTAGCAAAAATAACATATAAAAGTCACCATCGAGCTGAAAGGGGCATGAAAAACGGAACAAGTGTTTTATGACGCTCTATTCAGTTTCATCTCATTTGATACTTTTTTCAGTGATATATATTAGTCAGACAGTGAGTGACAGCAAGTTTGTCATTGTCATAGGGTTGATGATTAATAATGGCTTTATGTCAGTATTTATTGTCCAGGATTCACACACAGACTTACATTCAATTCTCGGATTTAGAAACAAATTTAACAATTTTCTGGATTCACAAACTTAGGATGAATACTTGGGTTCCTCCTGGTCGTAGTTCCGTGTTGTTCAGCAGGACTGACAAGGATGGTTCATAGCTGGCATAACTGTTGTTCTTACTAAAAAAACAAATCTTAGTTATGCCAAGGAAATGATCATAAATTTGTTTGCGTATCAGAACCAAGGCCATCAAGCTGCCGCACATACGCTGTTGACCGCCTTTTAAAGCAGTTGGGGATGAGTCCTTGGGTCTCAGGAAATTCCTGGGAATCAGGTTCAGCTATAGTGAAGCCAGGGTACAGCAGACCTACACGAGTTAAGATGTGCAAAATACAATTAAAAGGACATTATATCCCATTCATACATGCTATATCCATACTGTGTTATTCCACCGCCAGAGATTCACATTTTACAGGATAACTCTTGATTCCAGTATATTAAGCAAAATTGCCGATTTTCGTCTCCGTTGAAGTCTTTCATGATGCACTATAACGCACTTCATTTACATAAATACTAGAATAAGTCATCCTCCCTAAAAGTCTCAATGTGAGATACGGTTCTGCTCGCAAAGTCCTTTGCTTGAAACATCTCACCAAATCTCTCTCTCTCTCTCTCTTTCTCTCTCTCTCTCTCTATATATATATATATATATATATATATATATATATATATATATATATATATATAAAGGTCTCCCCAGATATTTTCCACGAATTCCTTGCCTGAGCCAATCTCTGCCACATTTTGCTTGGGAACTGCTCTATGTCATCTCTTCACTTCCTGTCTGGCCTTTTTCTGCTCCACTTAGAATCTCTTGGAGTCCAGTCAGGCAGCCACTTGCTCCATCAGTTATCCCTTGTTATTGTTGCATGACCTGCCCACCCCCAATTCTCTTCTTATACTACTTCTCTAATGTCTTTGACATTAGGCTGTTGTGTCACCCAAGGTCATCTTTTCCTGAAGATATTTCCAACATTGACTATTTCATTACTCTGTCAGAGCAAATTAGTTGATTTTCCATCGATTTCGTTAGTTTCCAGGTCTCACAACCGTACTTCATGGCTGGGATCATACATTCGTTATATACTTTTCTTTTCATACATAACGGCAAGCGACTTTTCATGATGTGTCTGTGTTTACTGAAACCTTTTATTCCAATTTGTAATTAGTCTTTTTATTTCGCTGTCATGGTTTTCGTTAGTTCTAGTATTTACTCCAAGTTACTGTACTCCTCGACTTCTTCAAGAATTTCTTCTCATATTCTGAAGACACTCATCGGTGTATTTGGATTACACTTTAGTTTTACTCCGGTTCATTTTTAACCCAACTTTGAAACTTATCTCTGTTGTTTCTGAGATCAGGACAACGTCATCCGCCAATTTTACAAGCTTTAGTTTTTTTTTCCATCTATCTTTAATCCTTTATTCTCCCAGTCTAGCTTTCTGAAAATTCTCGCTATGGATGCTGTAAGTAATCTGGCGAAATTGTGTTTCCCTGATGGACGCCCTTCTCAATCTTAAAATTTTCCGAGTCTTTGCGTGGTTTAACTGTAACATTTCCCTCTTTATTACTTTTTTCGATCAGTTTTACAATAATCTCTTTTATCTCTTTTTCCCGCAATGAATTTATAATTGCTACTGTATGTGCTCCATTGAGTCGAAACCTTTTTTTCGTAATCAGCAAAACCTAAGCACAGTAGTGTATTATATTCGGTACTTTTTTTCAGTTAGCTGATTTATTGGGCGTGTAGATGATAAGTCGAATTCTCCATTTGGAATCCTCCCTCTTCAGGTGGTTGGTTTTCTTCCAAATTTTTTATTTGTTTGTAAGGATTTTACTGAAGAGTTTGTAAATAACTGGTAATAAGCTAATGGATCGGTAGTTACTAAGACCTTTCGTGTCCATATATATATATATATATATATATATATATATATATATATATATATATATATATATATATATATATATATATATGTATGTATTTGTGTGTGTGTTTTTGGTTTACCTATTTCATCTTGGCTCATCTTGATTTGCCTTTGTTCAAATTGTAAATTCAAGCCGTCTTGGCCATTAAGATCTTTTTTTTTTCAATCCCAGCGTAAAATGACGTGTCTGATATGGCTCAATTCGGTGGAAATGGTTCAGCTCAGCTCAACTTGACTTTAATAGAATCGTCTTAAACTCTACAACCTACAAGTCAAGTTTAAGTAATAGCTCAATTCTAAGTTCGTTTTTTATAATTTTTAAAATAAGTCGAACCTAACATATGTACCATAAACTTTATATAACAAACACGTTAACTTTTCACAAGATCAGGGTGCAATGAGGTCATATTTTAGTACACTATTTCCAGACAACGGCAGTGGGATAAATAAGAAGCTACTTCGTATATGCGTTAAACTCAGAAAAAAGAAAGAAAAAAAAAAAGACACAACGTACTTCCTACTCTCCATACTGTTTTTCCTCCTGTTACTTTGTTCTGTTCCTGCTCGGTACGCTGAACGTTGCTGTAGGGAATACGGTAGGAAAGCTTAAGCCGGTCTCAAAGGGGAGGAGGGAAGAAAAGCGCCAGTGAAAGCATCTAGGAAGAGAAAGGGGGTTGGATGAAACAAAAGAGCTGTGGGATAACTTTTCTGTGAAGAGCTTTGTGTGAAGGAGTGAGAAGAAAAAGATGAAGAAGAAGAAGAACAACAACAACAACAGCAACAACAACAACAACAACAATGACGACGGCGACGACGGCACTAAAAACGACAACAACAATAACAACAACAACAAGGTTTAGATTAATTCCTATCATCTTCAGGATGGTTGTTAAGAAAAATAGTAATGTCCTAAGTTCCAATCTTCCCCATAGCAAGACCTGCAACAGTCTATTTGCATATCGTATAAAGGCGAAAAACACTGTGTATAATATCAGTGGCTGTGATGATGTCAAAAGAAATTATCAAACTAATCAGTACACTAATTTGATATAAAAAGAAATCCTGAAGAACTGTTGTGAGTATTGCCCTTCCCGCCAGGTAGGAAACAAGAACGGGAATACAGGAGCAATAAGCTGATAAAAAAGTGAATTTCGAGGGAAGGAACATGCGTTGGAGCATAATCTAACATCCACATGCAGTATTTCGCAGGCAGTACACAATTACAGTCATATTTGAGCGTCACTGACAAGAACAACACCCAGACACTCCCCAACACCACCATACGCAACCTTAACCTTTTACCTTTACCGAAGTGCCGGTCATGTGACGTTAGCGGCCATGGAGCGCCATCTTCCTCTATCCTCAGCTATCCTGATTAACTCCACATTGCTGATTCTTTCTTATAAATCGCTTCTTATACAGTCCATATACTTTAATCGTTGCCTTCCTCTTGCTCTTCTTCCCCCCGTTCTTCGAAGTAAACATTTTCAAGTTTTCTTACTCTTTTAACATGTCCCAAAAATTCCATCTGTCTTTTCCTTATAGTCTTC
The DNA here is from genome assembly GCF_032717465.1 of Coenobita brevimanus. Classification (NCBI taxonomy): domain Eukaryota; kingdom Metazoa; phylum Arthropoda; class Malacostraca; order Decapoda; family Coenobitidae; genus Coenobita; species Coenobita brevimanus. Next base: position 34,303,610 of record NC_137033.1, on the reverse strand, counting down.
ATCATTTCTCTTTCCACTCCTGCCCTTCTCAGAACTTCTTCGTTTGTTACTTTTTCTATCTATGATATTCGCATCATTCTTCTCAAAAACGCAACCGCTGACTAGAAATTATAGTCGCGTTATTTATTTAAAGGTAACAAACAGACGGGTTAAAAACAAAAAAAATGTCCAAAATTTTCCTGATTGCCAAGACTGTCCACAAAAAAGGTAAAAAGAGAAGAAAGAAATGAATGAAGATTATGAAGTGTGGGGTTAGTATTGCAATGAGACAACAGTGAGAAAAACTGCCATTTTATTTGTTACGAGAGGCTACACTTGACCCATGGCTGCAGGGGAAACACCTCTCAGCATCTCTGCTGTAAGACATCGTCACTCTCTCAACACGTTTACCATGCCAACATTTGTACTTTAATCTTACTACTTCAAGGACGAGTAAATTTAACACTGGAGATACGTTTAGTTGTGAAGGGACCAGAAAGACTCTAGTAACGGATTCGGTATTCCAGCATTATATAATATTTCATGTAAAGACATCTTTAGGAGCGTCCCTGTCCGTCTGTCACTCGTTAACATGTCTCGAAGGCGAGATGCTTCACTCCCGTAGACGTCTGTGACTTTAGCAAAGCCCTACATTAGGGTCCTGAAGCTCCCACATATTTCTAGTACGTTTGTGTTTGTTTATTAAAACAATATTTACACATTTCAGTTCATACCGTTTGTACAGTAACATATTTTACTTTTTTCTCCCAATAAAAAGACTTTTAGAGTTTCGAGAAAGAACTCACAGTAAAATTTAATGCAATATCTGCCCTCGTATATACCAGATAGCTGCGCTCTTGTCACCGGATATTTTTGCTTTCTTGGCTTGAATGGTGATATGTGAAGAAACATGACTCGAATGCCCACCTCTGCCGGACAAAGGTATACACTGAAAAGAAAATATATGTCATGAGACAGGTCATGATCAGTGACGAATCAAGTTTTATCCGTTTGTTGCTTTTCGGAGTATGGCAGTAATCTTAGTGACTTCGGAATATGGTAGCACCTTTTCCTTGGTGAATTAGTCTGCACACTACATCTCAGTTTTTGGTGTCGTATGTTAATGAGGCACACTATGTGGATAATTATAAAGAATATATATGAATAACACGAAAAAGAATAGAACGGTGCAAAAGGAAATATAAATAACAATGAAGACTGTGCTACTGTCTCTAAAATGCCACTCACAATGCTGCCCGAAAGTTTGAGCGCGTTCCCAAAATACTGTAAGTTCAGCCAGATTTATAGGCTCCACTGATAATCCACAGCGTCTATTTCGCATTTACTGTACGTTGGCCACTTGTTCCTCACACTCAGTACAGTAAGTCAAACGCCCGTCTTCTGGTCGGACAAGGAGACTCCCTGGCACCTCTCAACAATTTATTTCTGCATCTGCTACACTAGTTATGTTCTTGCATGGTGATTTTGCAGTCTGTGTCTATGGGAACGAGGTATAACATACAAGGTAAGGAACATCCAGAACTGACGAGAATATGGCCCAAAAGGCATCATGTCAGACCAGAAAAACACAGCAATCTGATTTCAGATGAATAAGTTTAGTTACTGGAGGGAGGGGAGTAGAAATTTTGGAATAATAGGACCAACTTATATCCTTGACTTAACATATGACTCATTTAATACGCAGACAATATCAATTTTAGAGAAATGCAATTGACCGGTCATTGGTATGAACACCTCCCTTGCTGTTACAGTTATCGTGGTTTCAGGTTAATCTGATGGTGAACTCGATGGATTGCAGGCTGAAACGGCCTTTATTCTGCAGTCCACCGTTCTCCTTTAATAGGTTAGGGTGGGATACGAAAGGTGTGTGTGTAACCGGACGGCTAAGCCTCTGAGTACTGCAGTGCTATCACGTGAAGGCGTCCTTTTCCAGCACCGTGTTATTTGTAAACGTACGATATACCGGTAGCTAATTATATATAATGTTGTCCTTTTCTACATCAGTGGCGAATCTGTCATCAGTTCTTGCAAATTTCTCAAACTTTTGCTGTACAGTAGATTGTAATCACATTCACTTGAAAGAGGTATTTTTGTGTTGTATTATTGCCAATTCAGTGCCATCTTATTTAGCGCAGAACACCTTAATTGTGAAAAGAGTCCCTTAAATTAAATAGAATTGTCCGAAAATGGATGTGGAAGATGTGCAGATCGGCCTGGGAGGAAGGTAGAGTCCCGGAGGATTGGAAGTCAGGTATAATTATTCCCTTGTACAAAGGAAAAGGGGAAAAAGAAGTGTGTGGTAATCATAGGGGCATTTGTCTTCTTAGTATAATAGGAAAAGTGTATGGTAGGATACTTATAGACAGAGTTAGAGAAAGAACAGAGAAATTAGTTCGAGAAGAACAGGGAGGCTTTAGGAAGGGAAGAGGTTGTGTAGATCAGATATTCATTCTTAGATCTTTAGTGGAAAAGTTTCTAGAGAAGGGAAAGAAGTTGTATGCGGCTTTCATGGATTTGGAGAAAGCATATGATAGGGTGGATAGACAAGGATTGTGGAAAGTGTTAAGAATATATGGAGTAGATGGGAAGTTGTTGAATGCTGTGAAGAGTATGTACGATGGTGCGAAGGCTGCAGTGCGTGTGGATGGTGAACTAAGTGAATTTTTCTCTTTGAAAGTTGGTTTGAAACAGGGATGTGTCATGTCTCCATGGTTGTTCAATCTGTACATGGATGGGGTAATAAAAGAGGTACAAGGTAGGGTAGTGGATGTTGGAGTGTCCCTGGTGAGAGAGGATAGTGTTTTGAAACTCCCTGTACTGTTGTTTGCAGATGATACTGTGTTGTTGAGTGAAGACGAAGGGGAGTTGCAAGGCTTGGTGGATGAGTTTGGGAGAGTGTGTAAGAAACGGAATCTAAAGGTGAATGTAGGGAAGAGTAAAGTGATGGTCTTTGAGAGAGGTGAAGTCAGTGACTGTACAGCAAGGTTGGATTGTGAGGAATTGGAAAATGTGAGTACGTTTAAGTACTTGGGTAGTGTGATGAGTAAGGATGGAGGTTTGGAGGGTGAAGTGCTTGAAAGCGTACAGCAGGGAAGAAAGGTTGCTGGTTCTTTGAAAGCAGTGATAAGAAACAGGGAAGTGAGCATGGAAGTGAAAAAGTTACTACATGACACTATTGTGATACCAACTCTAACGTACGGAAGTGAAGCTTGGACGTTGTTGGAAGGACACAAGTCAAGAGTGAGAGCAGTGGAAATGAGTTATTTAAGAGGAGCCTGTGGAGTCACATGGAGAGATAGGCTGACGAATGAGGATATAAAGGAACGTTGTGGTGTTGATGTGGATGTGATAGGGAGCGTTATGAGGAACACACTGAGGTGGTTTGGCCATGTGGAGAGGATGGAGGGTGAAAGACTGACGAAGAGAGTGTATGTGAGTGAGGTGGAGGGGGGAAGAGGGAGGGGGAGGCCGAGGATGAGATGGAGGGATGGGGTGGAGAGGTATATGAGAGAGGGGGGTGTGAGTTGGGAGCAGGGCAGTGAAATGGCGGGGGACAGGGCGACTTGGAGGCGATTTGTTTGTGGCCACCCCAAACGGATTGAGGCGTCTGGCAATAGATAGATAGATAGATAGTCCGAAAATAGCAAGAATAAATCAAGAGAATGTCATCAGAGTGAAGGGTTATGAAATTCCTCCAATGTTTTGCCGACAAACATCATATCCCATATTACACTTCCTACCTATTAATTTATCTGCGTATCTAACTACGCAGAGCTAGGCGCCTCAGTCCCTGAAGGAGTAGCCGCAAACAAATCGCCTGCATGTTATTCTGTCCTCCGCCATCATGCTGCCCTTTCTCTAATACTTCCTATACACTAACATATCTCTCGTTCCCATCCCTGCAACTATCCTCTGTGTCTCTCTCTTGCTCCCCATTCCACAACACTCACATTCACTCTCTTAGTCAAGTTCTCATTCTTCATTCTCTCCACAAAACCAAATCATCTGAAGGTTCTTCCACTGATGCTTTCCAGCACATCCACGTCAACCACCACAGTACTTACTAAACCGGCTTAGTGTTGTTACTACGATAACTTTCTGATAATCTTATCAAGTTAATGAACGAATTTTAGAACTGGAAGGATTAGATGTATCCGAGATTAACCCCCTTTTCTATAGAGCATTCTTCATTAGATGTACAAATCTTCCGATGGAAGCCTAATTAAAAAGACATAACTTTATTAAGGAGATACGACTTGCCAGAAGTAATGTACCATACAGTTCTCTGTATATATATATATATATATATATATATATATATATATAATGAAAATCACACTCCTCTATTTATCTGCCTATCTATCTATTTATCTATAGCCAGACCCCTCAAACGTAGATGGAGTGGCCACAGCCGAATCACCTCCATGTCACTCTGTCCCGTCATCTGGTTGCCCTTTCTTCACCTTACACGTCCCTCAGTCTTTCCAGTTCATCCCTCCATCTCATCCTCAGTCTTTCTCTTCGCCCCCACACCCAGCAACTTAGACTCATATACTTTCTTGGGCAGTCTCTCATTATATATTTTCAATTTGCTTAACAGTTTTGATACCTCCGCCAACGAAGTTGGAGGTTACGTATTCATCTATGTTTGCCTGTTTGTTTGTCCATACGATATCTCCAAAAGTTCTCAATGAATTTCAATGAAAGTTTGTGGAAGGGTGGGCCATGGGCCAAGAGAGAATCGATTACATTTTGGGGTAGATCTGGATCCTATGTATCCCGCACATTATCTCCAAAAGTTCTAAATGAATGAATATTATATATATATATATATATATATATATATATATATATATATATATATATATATCCAATCCTACGCTGCCCCGTGAAGAGCGTAGGAGCCCGGGGCTAGGCAAGTTGGTTCTGACATTTAAGATGAGAGTGACCAGCCTCACTCATCCCTGAGTGGCATTACGTGAGCAATAAACCCTAACCACTCCTTGGATATAAACCTTCACCGGCTCAATCCGATTGGAGTGCAATAATTACCCACTAAACCACCAGACGCCAAAATTTGGTTAGATGGTTACCACCCAGCGTAATAAATGATTTCCTGGTGTACAGGAAACCATTTGACTTGTCACTCAGTGTAGAGTCACCCACAGGCAGAAGCAAGAGGAATGAATGAAGGAAAGAAAGACAGAAGAGGGAGTGTAGTCACCCGTAGGCAGAAGGATGAGGAAAGAATGAAGGAAAGAAAAACAGAAGAGGATGGAAGGAAAGAAAGATGGAGGAGAGGAAAGGGCAGAAACCTGGGAGCAGCACTACATTGAGTGAGTGGATGGTGAGCGCCCCACCTACCACCACATATATATATATATATATATATATATATATATATATATATATATACGTGGAAGAGTGGGCCATGGGTCAAGGAAAGTGATTAAATTTTGTGGCTGATGCTGAGCCTACGTATTGCAGCGGATCCGGATTCTATTTAATGGCAATGGCATTGGCGGAGGTATGCATCCTCTGAGTGCTTTATGGCATAATTATGTTTGGTTACACCAAGTCAAGATAGTGGACGTTATCGGATACAACAGGCTAAAGGGTCTCCTGGCCGAGCACAAGCTTCCAGTAATCACAGAATAAACAAGAAAACACTCGGAGGGCGCATACATCCACCAATGCCGTTGTCATTGAAAGGGTCCGGATCCAGATCCATGGAGATATTGAGTGGAATACACTGGATCTGGATCCGGCCTAATATTTAATCAGTTGTTCCTTGACCTATGGCCCACTCGTCCACAAAATTTCATTGAAATTCATTGAGTACTATCGGAGATATGGTGTGGACAAACAAACAAAAATTGATTGGTGAATACATAACATCCTCCAGCTTCGTTGGCAGAGGTAACTAAAAAGCATTCTGAGATCGCAAATCTCCGTCACCGAAAACAATATTTAAGGTTTACTTCTGTAATTTCTCTTTTCTATCAGACGAATACTTTTACAGTCTCACAGTTGGTTTTTTTATGGTAAGAATAAAAAACCAAAGGCCAGAGCCCGCAATACCTGTTCCTTCCAAGAGAAAAACAAAATACAAGAGAAAACCAAATTCAAGATCCGATCATTTCCAGGTGCCTGGACACACTGCGTTTGAAAGACTAGAGATACTAGCTAGCAGGAAGTACAGACAGAGAGAGACAGTTCCAGAGTCGACATGTTGAAGGGATGGGAGTAACGGTTAACTCTTGCATTGGAGAGTTGGACAGAAAAGGGATGAGAATTTGCTGCTAGACGGGTGCTACGCACTCGTCGTAGAGGTGGAGAAATGCAAGCAGACAGTTCAGAGGAGCAGTGACCATTGAAGTAGCGATAGAAAAGAGATAAAGATGCAACAGTGCAGCGAAGAGAAAGAGGTTGAAGGAGGCCAGTAAGAGGAGGAGAGTTAATGAGATGAAAAGCCTTTGACTCCACCCTATTGAGAAGAGCTGCATGTGGGGAGCCTCCCCACACATGAGAGTTGTACTCCATGCAGGGGCGGATAAAACCCCTGTATAGAGTCAACAATTGAGCAGGGGTAAAGAAGGAACGGTGTTGGCTTAGTGCACCTAATCTCTTGGAAGCGGATTTTACAAGAGATGTATTATGATCTTTCCAAGATAAGTCCCGAGTAAATGAAACCCCAAGCATGTTCAAGGATGATACAGGATTAAGCTGAATATTATTAAACATTAGTGGGTACACCTATGGAAGATTTTGTCGGGATGATAAATGTAAGAACCGAGTCTTTGATGCATTAAAAACAACAAGATTATTTTTACCCCAGTCAGAGATACTAGCCAAGTAAGACATTAGGTGTGCCATAGCCTCATCCCTTGTTTGTTGAAGTAGCTAACTGCTGAGAAGGACGTTGTGGGAACCGAATGGAAAGATGAAGGGTGGAATCATCAGCGTACGAGTGGTCTTAATCTGCCCCGTTAGTCTCAGAAAGCACTTGCGTCAGCCAGGTCCAGTAGAATTTCTTATTTATTCTTGCATTCAGATCTGCGTCCACTTCTACATTTAAACTCTCCCTTGACCAACTGCCTACCTAACCAACATATTTCACTGAGTCCAGTAACAACTACTTGAGATATCATGTACACAAACAGACACGTGTGAATACATGACCGCTGTCCAACTTCATTGACGAAGAAACAGGAAGGAACATTCACAGAGTGCAAGACTCATGCCAACCAATTGGTCTAAAGGCCGAACATTTGATTTTGCCCTGTGATCTTGACTTTTGCCTTATTGCTCTCAGAAGCAAAAAACTTCACCCTCGCCAAACACTTCAGCAATCCACCAGAGCTGGTTCACATTATATCAAAGCTGATCAAGTTGATCTTGCCCAATGAACTTGACCTTTCCTTATTCCCCATATGAATTCCCTTTATTCGTGTCGTACCCTTGATCGTTCCACAAAGTTTGGTCTCAATTGGAACAAGACGCTGTGCCAAGGCACAGCAAATCCGTCCCCGGCAGTCATTTTAGTGTAGACGTATAAACACAACAGGATATCTGGTCAAAGATGTCACATATCAAATTTGGAGTAAATTGGGTGGAAATTGATTTTATTCCAATTAGGCCCGACCCCCCAACCCCTACTGTTAACGGGGGGGTGGCCCCTTGATATAATGATGCATGTTACAGGATGCACATCAGAAAGATGCACCTTCAGGATTTGGTTTCATGTCGATATGACGTATACGAAAGGAATTATGGAGAAGAAACGACATTTTTTTAAATATCTGGGGGGCCTACAGTCTGGGCCTTGGCCCAGGTAGACCCAAAAGTTACTCAGGTGATCAGATCATTGCCCATCAGCCCTGTAATTTTAGACATAATAGCACCAGTAGTTTTCGGGTAAAGTTGTTAACAGACAGTTAGACAGACAGACAAATTGAGTGAAAACAATACCCGTCCCCGAGCCCCTCTGGGGCGGGGACGGGTGAAAAAAAAAAAAATCAGCTAACCTTGCCATGCGATCTTGACCATTGATTTAATGTTACCAAAGCATCTGGTCAACACCTCGGGCGGATCTCAACCCTTACAGCAAATTTGGCTCGTGTGTGTGTGTGTGTGTGTGTGTGTGTGTGTGTGTGTGTGTGTGTGTGTGTGTGTGTGTGTGTGGAAAGCATGATATCCGCTCTGATTTCTCAAAGGCGAGTTTAATTATAGTATAGGAGAGCACTTATAACTGCTGCGGATATAGCATGTCTCGAGCACATTTAATTAGCCCAGTGTAACTTGTCCGTCGGAGATATGAAGGCATCATTGCCTTGAGGATATTAACCTCGCATGATGCTATTATCAGTATGCTGTTTCCAGGTATGCAGGTTCTAATATTATGGGTTTGTGGTGCGCCGGGTTTTATTAGCAAGATGGTAAAACGTGGGCTCTGAGCCAACTACACCCCCCTCGATCTATTAATATAAAAAAAAAATAAGCATCATCGTCCTGCAGATACATAAAAGTATGGTTTTCTAAAGTTGCATCTTCATCCCTATATTGTCACTTCCTCAATGTTTACTACTGTTCTGAAATATCTACTTGCAACTCTTCTTTAGTACAACAGGTGCGCAGCACCCAACACTCTAATGCAGGAGTAAAATAATACTCGCAGTAATTAATGTATGCAACAAGTCTCATCTGGAAATATTTTCCTCAGCCTGAGTCTCCCTCTTTGTATAACCTCAAGTTATTTAAACGCAATGCACCC